>NW_020191283.1:0-10808 GCF_002263795.3 Bos taurus
TTGAATCAGTTGTGGTATATTATATTAAAGAATATAATTCCATAATTTAAAATGAATTAGATCTACATTTTATGAACTAGAATATTTGTAAATGTGTTAAATTAGAAATGTGACAGATTTGGTACAATTCCATTTTTTGCACAACAAAAAAAACCAAACCCCAAAACAATGAATCCTATATACATGCATGCTTGTATATATTCATATGACCCAGGACTAAACTGTTAACACTGGCTACCCAAGGTGGGGGTAGAAGGAGAAGAAGGAAAACAATTAACTCTTTGTGCATCTAAGCTTGTTTTTAGATACCATCAGCATGTATTTCTTTTCTAAGATAATAAAATGTGAAGTTTAAGAGTAACTTTATCTGTGTTACACATCAAATAAACAAATGTCTCAGGTCTGGAAATCCAGACAACAAGCTGCCTTTTCCAAAGTGTAGACAGACACAAATTTGAACTAGTCACTTGGCTTGCCCATACTTTGTCTTAACAACACCTCCTCCACCTGCCTATCTTTGAACATGTGCAAGAGAGAACTGATCTTAACAGTTGGATGACATCGCAAACATAGTCCCATTTGGGTGATAACTGTTTTTAGCTGAAAGAATGTGATAACTGTCTTTAGCTGAAAGAATTGTCAGTATATTTATACTGAAAGTGTGGGGAGGCAGTTTGGGTATGGCAGTATAAATTGATCCATATCCAGTGTGTAATATTCAGATTATACTAATGTTTAGTTATTATATGTACATATACATGAATCACAAAATATTTGGCACATGAAAATAAGTAGAAAGAAAAAGTTTAATAATTAAAACACAAAAGGTAATATGTTTGCTTGGAATGATCAGTGCATCTCATACATTTCCCCTAAAATGATCCTAGAGCAAAATGAACACATACATATTGAAATGGGGAGAAATTCAGCATAAAGGGCTCCCTTCATGTATGGCATTTCTCTGAAGTTTCATGATTTTTGTATTTTTAAAATTCATGTGAATTTTTCATCCTATTTCTTATTCAAGTTTGCTTTTTTAAATTTAAAGTTTTAAATCATATACAAGTAAATCACTTCATTCATCTCTGATTCCACCCCTCTCACTGTTTCAGTCAGTTAAGATATTCAGGGAAATGCAGAATGCTTATCTTGTGACTTTTAAATAGCCTAGAATAAATGATTCAGTGCCCCTAAAAGCAAATGTATCTCTTCTCAAAGCGAGAAATACCTGACACTAGGGGACTGTCAATAAAGAAGGAGATAATCTGCTTTCTCTCTGAGACTGTACTACTCTGGAGATGTTCCCTGAGATATGGAAGACAACCGTCTCCTAGGTTGCATTTGTAACAAAAACTGCCTAGATGCCCCCAGTCTCCTTTCCTCTTCTGGGCAGATGGTATTATATTTAGCAGCCTCCCTTGCAATTGGACTGAAACCATGAAATCAAGTTCTGGTCCATGAAATGTTCTCTAAGTGTCGAACTCCATTTCCAGGCCTTGCCACAAATATCCTGCATGATATTCCTCACTTTCAACGTTTTTGCTGGTTGAATGCAGAGGAGCTTATGGCTAACTCTGACGAAGATGTAGTATAAGTGGTACAATGAATAAAAGGAACCAGGATTCTGAATGACCATGTAAAAGGAAGCCAAGTGAATACCTGTCTTGTATTGAGCTACCGAGATTACCTAATATATATATATAGTCCTGGGGCTTCCCTGGTGGCTCAGAGGTTAAAGCGTCTGCCTGCAATGTGGGAGACCTGGGTTCATTCCCTGGGTCGGGAAGATCCCCTGGAGAAGGAAATGGCAACCCACTCCAGTATTCTTGCCTTGCCTGGAGAATCCCATGGACGGAGGAGCTTGGTGGGCTACAGCCCATGGGTCGCAAAGAGTCGGACAGGACTGAGCGACTTCACTTTCACTTTCACTTATATGCAGTCCTAAAATATAAAGATAAAGAAACTGAGAAGACTAAGTACTTGTTCAGTTTTTTATAGCTAAGTGGTAGGACTAGAATTTGAATTTAGTTCTTTCTGATTCTTATGTAACTGCCACATAAAATAAGCTACTAATGGGATTTCACGTGTGAACAAGGACTCTTTACATATTTAAATTTGCTGTTAGGAATAGTCATTGGGAAAATTTGATTTGTGTACTGGGACCAGCTTTTAAAAGAGTGTTGCTATTTTATAGGTATGAATGAATTTTCTTATTGTGCTTCCATATATTGATTAAAACTGTCTTCTGGCTAGAATAAGCTAGATTTTTTAAATCGTGAAATATGCATAGCATCAAATCTACTAACCTTTAAGTGTACAGTTTTCGTGGCATTGAGTACATTTATATTGTTCTGCAACCACCACCCCACTCATCCAGAACCTTTTTCTTCTTCTCAAGCTGAATTCCTTACCCATTAAACAATAACTACCCACTTCTCTTCCCTAGTCCCTGGCCCACATCTACTTTCTGTCTCTATAATTTGACTTCTCTGGATTACCTCGTCTATGTGATATCATAGAGTATGTGTCCTTTTTTAATTGGTTTATTCACTTAGTGTAATGTCCTCAAGGTTTACCCATTTTTAAACTTGTGCCAGAATTTCCTTCCTCTTTAGGCTGCATAATATTCCATTTTATGTATATGCACCACATTTTGTTTTTATCTTTTCATCCACTGATTGACATTTGACTTGTTTCTATCTTTTGGCTAATGTGAATGCTTTGAACATGGATGGACAAATACTTGTTCAAATAACTGCTTTTAATTCTTTTGAGTATATGCCCAGAAGCGGATCATATGGCAATTCTATTTTTTAATTTTTTGAGGAATCTCCACTTTGTTTTCCATAGCAGCTGTACCATTTCACATTCTGATCAGCAGTGCACAAGAGCTCCAATTTCTCCACCTCCTTGCCAACATTTGTTTATTTTTGTTTGTTTGAATAGTAGCTATCCTGTTGAGTGAAATGGTATCATGGTTTTGATTTGCATTTTTCATCTTGAGCGGTGACATAGTGATGTTGAGCATCTTTTCATGTTGTTTTATTGATCATTTATACGTCTTCTTTGGAGAAAGGTCTAAGTCTTTCTTTTTTAATTGGGTTGTTTGTTGTTTTGTTGTTAGTCATAGGAGTTCATTATAAATTCTGGATATGAACTCCTCATCATATATACAATTTTCAATATGTTCTTCATTCAGTGTGCTTCCTTTGCATGATGTTGAAAATGTCCTTTGATGCTTTGTCATTTATTAAATGTCATTTGATAATCAAAAGTTTTTAATCTTGATAAAGTACATAACGTATTCTTTTTTTTTTGTTGTCGTCCTGTACTTGGTGTCCATATCCAAGAAATCACCGCCAAATCCACTGTCATGAAGTTTTCCCATTTTCTTCTAGGCGTTTTCATGGTTTTAGGTTTACATTTAGGTCTTTATATCCATTTTGAGTTCATTTTTGTAAGGTAAGGGTCCAACTCAATTCTTTTTTTTTTTTCTGTTTTTATTTTTATTTTTTTTTTCAGTTTTTATTGTTTTTTTTCTGTTTTATTTTTTTTAATTTTAATTTTTTATTTTTTTTTATTTTTGGGGGGAGTTCTAAATTCACTTTTTTTTAACATTTTTTTCTTATTCATAATTATTTTATTTTTAAACTTAAATATTGTATAGTTTTGCCAATATTGAAATGAATCCGCACAGGGTATACATGTGTTCCCCCTGAACCCCTCCTCCTCCTCCCTCCCATACCATCCCTCTGGGTTGTCCCAGTGCACCAGCCCAAGCATCCAGTATCGTGCATCAAACCTGGACTGGCGACTCGTTTCATACATGATATTATACATGTTTCAATGCCATTCTCCAAATCTTCTCACCCTCTCCCTCTCCCACAGTAAGTCCATAAGACTGTTCTAATTCATCAGTGTCTCTTTTTGCTGTCTCGTACACAGGGTTATTGTTAGCATCCTTTCTAAATTCCATATATATGCATTAGTATACTGTATTGGTGTTTTTTCTTTTCTGGCTTACTTCACTCTGATAATAGGCTCCGTTTCATCCCCTCATTAGAACTGATTCAAATGTATTCTTTTTAATGGCTGAGTAATACTCCATTTGTATATGTACCATACAGCTTTCTTATCCATTCATTTGCTGATGGACATCTAGGTTGCTTCCATGTCCTGGCTATTATAATAGTTGCTGTGATGAACATTGGGGTACACGTGTCTCTTTTCTCTTCTTGGTTTCCTCAGTGTGTATGCCCAGCAGTGGGATTGCTGGATCATAAGGCAGTTCTATTTCCAGTTTTTTAAGGAATCTCCACAACTATTCTCCATAGTGGCTGTACTAGTTTGCATTCCCACCAACAGTGTAGAGGGTTCCTTTTTCCACACTCTCCAGTATTTTGCTCGTAGACTTTTGTATGCAGGCCATTTCTGACTGGCGTGAAATGGTACCTCATAGTGGTTTTTGATTTGCCATTTCTCTGATAATGAGTGATGTTGGAAGCATCTTTTCATTCTTTTTGCATTTGGAGGTCCCGTTTTTTCCAGCAACATTGTTGAAAAGGCTAACCTATTAATGAAGTAAAATGATGTCAACTCATACAGAAAGAAAAGAAGTCATAGTTGTTGCTGCTGCTGCTAAGTCGCTTCAGTCGTGTCTGACTCTGTGTGACCCCGTAGATGGCAGCCCACCAGGCTCCCCCGTCCCTGGGATTCTCCAGGCAAGATCACTGGAGTGGGTTGCCATTCCTTCTCCAACGCATGAAAGTGAAAAGTGAAAGTGAAGTCGCTCAGTCGTGTCCGACTCTTAGCGACCCCATGGACTGTAGCCTACCAGACTCCTCCACCCATGGATTTTCCAAGCAAGAGTACTGGAGTGGGTTGCCATCGAGGGACTTTAAAAACAAATTCACATTGATCATGTAAAAATAAATATTTTTTAATTTTAATATTTATGACTGATAAAGAACAAGCCAGAACTAATAAATTTTCAACCACCTGTCACATTCCAGGTACTTATATATACTATCTCATTATCCTCATAACCTACATATAAGTGGCCAAAATAGTATTTGAACCCAGGTCTAACTGCAAAATTTTGTTCATCCACTATAGCATGGGAACAATTTTTCACATATATATGCATATGGAGAAACAACTATATAAGCTTATTTTAAATATGAAATGTATCTCTAAAATACAACAAATCAATCTTTTTGGGGAGTCTTGCAAGGTTTGGGGATTTCTGTATGAAAGCTGTCCTTTCCAAATGACTGCAGTATTTAAAATGCAGAGTCTTACTTATTTTTCCTCTTCTCAGATTACTCTATGACCCTCTTTCTATTTCAGTACATCACTGCTAATAGCAGTAAACTGGAACTAACGGGAGAAAGAGAAGCTGAAACTGCAGTGTTCTAGTTAAAGGTGGGTAAACAACAAGGCTTTCACTGGATGGAGCTTCAGAAGTACAGTCTTAAACCAGGCTGCCAAGTGATCCCTCTCAGTATATCCTCAGCTTATCTTCAGCTCTTCAAGCACTAGCCGGTATTTATGGGCAAACCAAAACAAAATGAGTGTCCTTGATTTTTCAAGTACGGATACATTTAGATGATTCTTTGAAATTTGTTCTTATCAGTCTCTATTGATAAAAAATTTTAAAGAAAAAGCAACTTGAGTAAAGATTTTGGTATCAGCCTTTTTCTGAGTGTAGCCTTTATGTCAGTCTAAAGGGAAGAAATTGTTCGAGAGGCTTGTCTTAAAAGGCTAGATAGGAACACGGTGCCATTTGGTGCTAGGCCCCACTGACAGATTTACTGCCTGCTTGGAGCCGAGCCGAGCAGGCAGCGTGAGGAAGTGGCAGGTGAGGGCTTGCAAAGAAGATTCCCAATGCTCCATGCATATGTGTAACTGGCAACATCCAGGGTCATGGAGGGGCAGGCCTGTGTTTACAGTCAGGATTGTTGGTGGGGGGAGTTATTTTTCTTTATCCTTCACAGCAAAGAACTCTTCTTATTGCTTGGTGAGAACACATTCCTGAAACGACCAAACCAAATATGAGCTCTGGCGTTTATTCTATGTTAATGACTGTGTCTTTACAAAAGTTTCGTGAGCATGAAGAAAAAAATCACAAATGCCCCTAAATTAAATTTAACCTGCTTGACCCCCACCATGTTAAATAAAATGTATTTGAATGTAAACTAATGGCCATTAGGGATGGACAGATGTGCCTGCTTTCTGTAAGTAGCACTGATAATAGAAAAAATAATGCAGAATTTCAGTCCTCAGGTCATAATGGATTAAACTTCATTTTTTGAAAGTAATAGTTAGAGACCTAGCTGCTAAAGTACAACCATGCCACCTTAATTTATAGAAATTGAAATGCGTCCTGGTCCAAAGGAAAAAGGAACTATTTAAGGACGTTAGAACACGAATTCAAGAGATCTCTTGGCTAGAGGGATCATATGTAAGAGTAAGAGAGGCTGAAATTGGAGTTAATGTGCCAGCAAAAAAGAATCTGCACAGTGCTAGAAAACACTTCCTTAAGTATGTGTTGACATTCTGAGAGGCTCCACACACTACTGACTTTCCTTTAAAAAGTTTTTCAATCCAGTTAAATTAGGGAGCTCATCTCTATTGGCCATCCTGCTATTAAAACACATCTTCAAAATTGGTAATTTAAATATGAACACATATTTAAAATTGGTAATTTGGTAACTTAATTGGTAGTAATTTTTGGAAAAATAGAAATGCATTCAGTATTTTCAGTTGTAGCATGAACATGTTTATAGTAATATATTGTGTAGGTAGATTGTAGTGGCAACTATTTGTCTTAGTTTCCTTACTTTAATATCAGTTGTTGCTGCTGCACAGCATTGAGCAGGTCGCATCCCTTTCTGAATCCGCCAGTACCCAGCCTGGAGCTTGGATCCTGTCCTGTAGGTCTCAGTGAGTGTTGTAGCAGACCTTTAGTGTTTAAAAGGAAACTTCTCAGGCATTCATGCTCATGCCTTTTGTTCTTTTGGGACCTGGACTCCCCAATGCCATTCTCACTTTGTGGCCCTCTTAAAATGTTGTTTGCTTTGATGTGCCCAGAGAAGCAGCAGAAGTAACTTTGCTCACTGACAGGTGGATGTTGTTTGGTGGAGACAGTTTTGCAACCATCTGATGATGGTATTGAGCCTCTGCCAGAGTATTACAAGTTGATGAATTATGAGGAAACTCCTAGACACAGAGGGAAACGACCTAGAAACCAGCTTTTAGGGAAGCTACATTAACTTATCTTTCCTTTAGTATCTATAGTAAAATGCAAAAAGCACTTCATACTATATAGAACTTTTCATACTGTATTGCATTTATCTGTTTATGAGTCTATATCTTTTGTTCATTTTTACAAATTTTAAGTATAGTTGAGTTTATTTATTTATTTATTTGAGTCTGTCTCTCTTAGTAGTGTGTGAATTTCACATCTCAGTAACATGTCATTTTATCTTCATACAGTATTTAGTGCTTATCACTTAACAGATCCTCAGTTCAGTTTCAGTCGCCTCAGTCGTGTCCGACTCCTGACCCATGAACGCAGCACGCCCGGCCTCCCTGTCCATCACCAACTCCCGGAGCCCACCCAAACCCATGTCCATGCGTCAGTGATGCCAACCTACTGACCTGGGGAGTCATCTTTTTCAGTGCCCTACCAGATCCTCAATAATTATTAATTAAACTAGTAAAACAAATGAGTGCAAATAGAATCTTCCTGTAGTGCACTATTGGAAAACCACACATATATATGTCTTGTGTGTGTATAGCTTTACTTATATATAAATTTTATATAAATTTTAATATGGTATGCACATATGTTGTGTATATTTTTTCTGCTTTAGTGCATATAGAATAACATTCAGTGTGATGGCTAGTTGAAAAATTAAATGTGAAAGGGAAATTCAAGATTTAATTGTCCAAGAGTTTTGAGAGTTTATAGGGATGCAACCCACTCCAATATTCTGCCTGGAAAATTCCACAGACAGAAGAGTCTGGTGCCTACAATCCATGGGGTCATTAAAAAAAAGTCAGACCTGACTTACCGACTAAACAGCAACAACAACAGTAAAATGACACAAAGGATTTTATAGCCCAGTGTTTCAGTGGTTCTTGGCATTGTTTATTCTTATTGTTGCTTCCCAATTTAAAAAAAAATAATGGAAAAATATCCAAACATTATTCATGAAAATCTTCTCTATTCATGAAGGGAGAATGGAACTTATCTTAATGTGAGAAGAAGGCTCAAACCATCTTACGTTTTTGTTTTTTATGAAAAGCTAACAGTATAAGGATCATTAATTGGTCTCCCCTTCCTCCTGTACACATGCATGCAAAAGGAACTCAACACCTAAAGCACAATACGGACTGTAGGTGATCTGACTAGTATACTTATTCCTAACAGGCTGCCTGTTGCTAAATGAGTTTAAGTTTGAGCGTGTTTCAGAACCTGAAGAGATGGGATGTAACATGGCCTGGGAACTTGTCATAGACTTGAGGGGCACAGAGCCCCCTAGTCTGTTTTTAACTTTTTATTTTATATTTGGGAGTATAGTTGATTAACAATGTTGTGTTAGTTTCAGGTATACAGCAAGGTGATTTAGTTATGCATATATGTGTATCTAATCTTTTTCAAATTCTTTTCCCATTTAAGTTGTTACGTAATATTGAGCAGAGTTTCCCATGCTATACAGTACATCTTTGTTGGTCATCTGTTTAAATATTGGAGTGTGCATGTCAATTCCAAATTCCTTAACTGTGTCCTCCCTTTGCCCTTCCCCGCTGGTAACCATAAGTTTGCTCTTATAAGTCTGTGAGTGTTTCTGTTTTTAAATGAGTTCATTTGCTATTATTTTATTGTGTGATTCTTCTTTTAAGTATCAGATACTACTTGTATGATACTTAAGTATCATACAATATTGATACATACAATATTTGTCTTTCTCTTTCTGACCTTACTTCACCATTCTTTTTGTACTATTTCAGCTGTCTTGATGCTTTATCCCCTTGTCGTGAGCAAACTTGTTACCATTTCCTGAGATGTATTTTTCTTATCACATTGCATTAGATCATTTTCATTATCAAATAGTTTATTGAGACTTCATCAAAGTTACAAGTTGCTTATTTTACCATGTTAAGTTGAATGGAATGTTCATAATGTATATAGTTGGAATCACAAAACAGGCATTTTTTTTGCTGAAACTGTAAATTAACTTCTGCATTTGAGCAATGCAATGTAAATATTTTATAGTAAGTGTGTTAATTTTTGGAATTCATTATGATAGCTACCAGTAATTTAAAGTCTTTAATTATTATTAAATACTACCAACAGGCAACTCTCTAATTGTAGATATAGTTTCTACATGTAGAAATGTAATCATACTGCATAATCATTACTGTGAATTTTGGAAATTGGAGTTCAATCCACTGTAGTTCCACTGAAAGTTCCCTGTCCTCTTCCCCCATTAAGGTGAACTAGTTTGCAAGTCCATTTTTTGTCTTAATTACATCAATAGTCAATAATCAACTTTTTTACAGTAAGATATCAAACAAATGTAAATGAGGACTCTCCTTTTGTCTGTTTATTAGCAAGATTTGAGAGAGCTATTGAACTTTGTTGGGAAAGCCTTAAAGAATTTAATCTGTAATTTAAAATGTCTTTATTTCAGCAAGATCATGTGCATGCATATTGTCAGCTAATAATGACTTGTAGTATTACTTTTATTTACTTCTTGCTACTGGTATGTCATAAAGAATGCTATCTAGTTCTCAATACTGCCTGATTTATACTTTACTATGCCCAAGTCTCCCATAGCATTTTTCTAATAAGCCAGAAGATAAGAAGAAAGCTGACTCAGGAACCTATACCAGGTTCTGGACTAGAGCATGTCCTAATCACTTGACTTTTACAAGAAGATCTGCAGTAGAAATGTATTGATATGGTACCAGGTTTTAGGAGGAGAAAAGTTAGTAAAATTCTTTATGAATTTTCATGTTGCCGCATAATAATTTGGAGTAAAACTGAGCCAAGTTTAAAAGCAGTTCTTCATGCAGACTGAGTTTTGAGGATTGTTTTAAAGAGGCCTGGGACACAGTTGTGAGTGCATCACTTTCATAAAATTTACTTGTCCAGGACCACTTCGGGATGCAAAGTGTGTTATTTTGAGGGGAATTTGATGAAAATGGTTACTTTAACATTACTGTAGAAGACTATGTATATAAATACTACAAATAATAATTCTTTTTATTAAAGCACCATATTTCCTTCCTTCTTTAAAATGTCAGTTTCACAGAGAATTACATTTTTCACAGATTCCTTAAAAGTTTTTAAATTAAGCTTTTGAATTTTGTCCTCAGAGCAGTCTCAGGGCTATATTTTTGGTATTTTTATATTTAATAGTGGTGAACTAGATGAGAGGCACATGAAATTAACAAAATTTGCCATCACTGCCAAAACTTGACATCCCTTAGTTTGTTTCATGAAAGTATATCATTATATACCAAATATTTCTATCAAATACTGAGTCCATATAGTTCTTGATCCCAAACTCATTCAAGAAACAAGTTGATTACTAGGTTTGAAAAAGCAAAATATCAAGAATATAGTCAATTTTCCAGACTGAGGAATCGATTTCTACTAGAAAGCAGCTTTTTGAGACTTGACAAAAGAAC
This sequence comes from Bos taurus, assembly GCF_002263795.3. NCBI lineage: Eukaryota > Metazoa > Chordata > Mammalia > Artiodactyla > Bovidae > Bos > Bos taurus. Next base: position 10,705 of record NW_020191283.1, read on the forward strand.
TGGGTCTCTGAGACACTCTGCTCTTTCAGTTTGTTTGACACAGCAGTATCTAGCTGGAACAAAATCTCACCACAACAGGTACGTCTTGGTGTGGTAATCCCTGC
>NW_020191285.1:0-126329 GCF_002263795.3 Bos taurus
ACCAGGCAGGTGATCAGTGTATTGATCAGCCACTTGTGAACAAGTGCATGACCTGCCACGTGATCAGGATGATCACACTGATCAGTAGATCCATCCGTGATCAGTGCATGTGGAAGACATGTAATCAAATGCATGATGCGCCGGCATGTGCATGACTCAGTCACTGATCAGTCCCGTATGGTATGGTAGCCAAGTGATCAGTGCAAGATACTACGGATTACAAGCATGATCAGTGCGATCATTCATACTGCCCGTTGCATCATGCCATCGTCAGACGTCCATCAGTGCATGATAGCCACGTAATCAGTGCATGATATTACGTGATCAGTGCCTGCGCAATCACGTGCATCAGTGCATGAGAGCCACGTTGATCAGTGCATTATCAGTTACGTGAGCAGTGTATGATCAGCCACGTGAAGTAGTGCATGGTCAGACACGTGAACACGTGTATGATCAGCACGTGATCAGTGCATGATAGCCACGTGATCAGTGCATTAGCCACGTGATCAGTGCATGATTCAGTCACGTGATACGTGTGTGATCAGCCACGTGATCAGTGCATGATATCCACGTGATCAGTCTCATGATAGCCACGTGATTCAGTGCATGATTCGTCACGTGATACATGTGTGATCAGGGTACGTGATCAGTTGCCATCATTGAGCCACGTGATCAGTGATAGGATCAATTACTTGATCAGTGAGATGATTCAGTCACGTGATACATGTGTGATCAGGTACGTGATTCAGTAGTGATAGTCACGTGATCATGTGCGATCAGTACTGATCAGTCACGGATAGCACGCTGACATGCATGATCATTTACGTGATTTGTGCATGTCAGTCACGTGACCAGTATATGGTAGCTACTGTGATCATTCCATGGCGAGCACGTGAGCAGTGCATGATAGCCACGTGATGTGTGCTATGATCAGTTAAGCGTGAGCACCAGTATGATCAGCACTGTGATCAGTGCATGAGCTGCCACGTAATCAGTGCATGATCAGTCACGTGACGGTTGTGTATCAGCCACGTGAACAGTGCATGTTCGCCACGTGTTCATTGCATGATGCCACGTGATCAGTGTATGATCAGTCACTGATCATGCGATGATCATTTACGTGATCAGTACATGATCAGCCTCGTGAGCAGTGCACGATCATCAGGTGAACAGTGCATGATCATTACGTGATCTGTGCAAGATCAGTCTTTGTGACCAGTATATGGCTAGCTACGTGATCATTACATGACCAGCCACGTGTGCAGTGCATGATAGCCACCTGATGTGTGATGATTTCAGTTACCTGAGAAAGCAGTATGATATGAGCCACGTGATCAGTGCATGAGTGCCCACGTGATCATGGCATGATCCAGTCACGTGACAGGTGTGTGAATCAGCCCACGGTGAACAGTACATGTCCAGCCACGTGATCAGTGCATGATATCCAAGTGATCATGCATAATCAATCACGTGATCAGTGTATGATCAGCCACGTGAACAGTGCATGCTCAGTCACGTGATCAGGGCCTGCTGAGCTGCGTGATTACTGTCTGCTCATCTGCTTGACAATTGCCAGCTGAGCTGCACGATTCCTGCCTGTCATCTGCTTGACAATTGCCAGCTGTGCTGCGTAATTCCTGCCTGCTCAGCTGCTTGATTATTGCCAGCTGAGCAGCATGATTCCTCACAGCTGAGTTCCATGATTATTGCCTGCTGACTGTTTGATTCGTGCCTACTCAGCTCTTTGTTTATTGCCTCCAGAGGCACATGATCAGTGTATGATAGCAAACATGATCAGCGCATGATCAGTCACATGATCAGCGCCATTAAGTCACGTGATCACTACATGATAGTCATGTGATCAGTCCATGCTCAGTCACGGTATCAGTGCATGATCAGCCACGGGATCAGTGCATGATAGCCACGTGATCATTGCATGATAGCCACGTGATCAGTGCATGATCAGCCAGGTGATCAGTGCATGATAGCTACGTGATCAGTTCATGATTAGTCACGTGATCTGTGCATGACCAGGCAGGTGATCAGTGTATGATCAGCCACGTGAACAGTGCATGATAGCCACGTGATCAGTGCATGATCCGTCACCTGATGGGTGTATGATCAGTCACGTGACCGGTACATGGTAGCTACATGATCATTGCATGATCAGCCACGTGAGTAGTGCATGATAGCCACGTGATCAGTGCATGATCAGTCACGTGATCAGTGCATGATCAGGAACGTGATCAGTGTATGACCATCCAAGTGATCAGTGCATGATAGTGTGTGTTCCATGATTATTGCCTGCTGACTGATTCCTGCCTACTGAGCTCTATGTTCATTGCCTCCAGAGGCACATGATCAGTGTATGACACCAAACATGATCAGCACATGATCAGTCACATGATCAATGCATGATAAGCCGGGTGACCAGTGCATGATCAATTACGTGATCAGTGCATGATCAGTCATGTGACCAGTATACGGTAGCTGCGTGATCATTGCATGATCAGCCACGGGAGCAGTGCATGATAGCCACGTGATCAGTGCATGATCAGTCACGTGATCAGTGCATGATCAGTCACGTGATCAGTGCATGATCAGCCACGTGATCAGTGCATGATCAATTACGTGGTCAGTGCATGATCAGCCACGTGATCAATGCATGATCAATTTACGTGGTCAGTGCATGATCAGTCACGTGACCAGTACATGGTAGCTATGTGATCATTGCATGATCAGCCACGTGAGCCGTGCATGATAGCCATGAGAATCAGTGCATGATCAGTCACGTGATCAGTGCATGATCAGTCACGTGAACAGTGCATTATAAGTCACCTAATCAGTGCATGATCAATTACGTGATCAGTGCATGATCACTCACGTGACCAGTACATGATAGCCACGTGATCAGTGCATGATCAGCCACGTGAGCAGTGCATGATAGCCACGTGATCAGTGCAATGATCAGTTTCGGGAGCAGAGTATGATCAGCCACTTGATCAGTGCATGATAGCCACGTGATCACTGCATGATCTGTCACATGATCAGTGTATGATCATCCACGTGATCAGTGCATGGGCAGTCATGTGATCAGTGCATGATACAGACGTGATCAGTGCATGATCAGTCTCGTGATCAGTGTATGATCAACCAAGTGATCAGTGCACGATAGCCAGGTAATGAGTGCATGATAGCCAGATGATCAGTGCATTATCAGTCATGTGACCAGTGTATGATCATCCACGTGATCAGTGCATGTGGAGTCATGTAATCAATGCATGATAGCGCTGTGATCAGTGCACAATCAGTCCCGTAATGAGTGTATGATCAGCCAAGTGATCAGTGCAAGATAGCTACGTGATCAGTGCATGATCAGTCACATGATCAGTGCATGATCAGCCACGTCATCAGTGCATGATAGCCACGTGATCAGTGCATACAATTACGTGATCAGTGCATGTGCAATCACGTGATCAGTGCATGAGAGCCACGTGATCAGTGCATGATCAGTCACGTGATAGGTGTGTGATCAGCCACGTGAACAGTGCATGCTCAGTCACGTGATCAGGGCCTGCTGAGCTGCTTACTGTCTGCTCATCTGCTTGACAATTGCCAGCTGAGCTGCACGATTCCTGCCTGTCATCTCCTTGACAATTGCCACCTGTGCTGCGTAATTCCTGCCTGCTCATCTACTTGATTATTGCCAGCTGAGCAGCATGATTTCTCAGAGCTGAGTTCCATGTTTATTGCCTGCTGACTCATCCCTGCCTCCTCAGCTCTTTGTTCATTGCCTCCAGAGGCACATGATCAGTGTATGACACCAAACATGATCAGTACATGATCAGTCATATGATCAATGCATGATAAGCCAGGTGACCAGTGCATGATCATTTACGTGATCTGTGCATGATCAGTCACGTGACCAGTATATAGTAGCTAAGTGATCATTCCATGACGAGCTACGTGAGCAGTGCATGATAGCCACGTGATGTGTGCATGATCAGTTACGTGAGCAGAGTATGATCAGCCACGTGATCAGTGCATGAGTGCCACGTGATCAGTGCATGATCAGTCACGTGACAGGTGTGTGATCAGCCACGTGAACAGTGCATGTTCAGCCACGTAATCAGTGCATGATAGCCACGTGATCAGTGCATGATCAGTCACGTGATCAGTGCATGATCATTTACGTGATCAGTACATGATCAGCCTCGTGAGCAGTGCACGATCAGTCAGGTGAACAGTGCATGATCATTTACGTGATCTGTGCAAGATCAGTCTTGTGACCAGTATATGGTAGCTACGTGATCATTACATGACCAGCCATGTGTGCAGTGCATGATAGCCACCTGATGTGTGCATGATCAGTTACCTGAGAAGAGTATGATGAGCCACGTGATCAGTGCATGAGTGCCACGTGATCAGTGCATGATCAGTCACGTGATCAGTGCATGATCATTTACGTGATCAGTACATGATCAGCCTCGTGAGCAGTGCACGATCAGTCAGGTGAACAGTGCATGATCTTTTACGTGATCTGTGCAAGATCAGTCTTGTGACCAGTATATGGTAGCTACGTGATCATTACATGACCAGCCACGTGTGCAGTGCATGATAGCCACCTGATGTGTGCATGATCAGTTACCTGAGAAGAGTATGATGAGCCACGTGATCAGTGCATGATAGCCACGTGATCAGTGCATGATCAGTTTCGGGAGCAGAGTATGATCAGCCACTTGATCAGTGCATGATAGCCACGTGATCACTGCATGATCTGTCACATGATCAGTGTATGATCATCCACGTGATCAGTGCATGTGGAGTCATGTAATCAATGCATGATAGCGCCGTGATCAGTGCACAATCAGTCCCGTGATGAGTGTATGATCAGTCACGTGATCAGTGCATGATCAGTCACGTGAACAGTGCATTACAAGTTACCTGATCAGTGCATGATCAATTACGTGATCAGTGCATGATCAGTCATGTGACCAGTATACGGTAGCTGCGTGATCATTGCATGATCAGCCACGGGAGCAGTGCATGATAGCCACGTGATCAGTGCATGATCAGTCACGTGATCAGTGCATGATCAGCCACGTGATCAGTGCATGATCAATTACGTGGTCAGTGCATGATCAGTCACGTGACCAGTACATGGTAGCTATGTGATCATTGCATGATCAGCCACGTGAGCCGTGCATGATAGCCATGAGGTCAGTGCATGATCAGTCACGTGATCAGTGCATGATCAGTCACGTGAACAGTGCATTATAAGTCACCTGATCAGTGCATGATCAATTACGTGATCAGTGCATGATCACTCACGTGACCAGTACATGATAGCCACGTGATCAGTGCATGATCAGCCACGTGAGCAGTGCATGATAGCCACGTGATCAGTGCATGATCAGTTTCGGGAGCAGAGTATGATCAGCCACTTGATCAGTGCATGATAGCCACGTGATCACTGCATGATCTGTCACATGATCAGTGTATGATCATCCACGTGATCAGTGCATGGGCAGTCATGTGATCAGTGCATGATACAGACGTGATCAGTGCATGATCAGTCTCGTGATCAGTGTATGATCAACCAAGTGATCAGTGCACGATAGCCAGGTAATGAGTGCATGATAGCCAGATGATCAGTGCATTATCAGTCACGTGACCAGTGTATGATCATCCACGTGATCAGTGCATGTGGAGTCATGTAATCAATGCATGATAGCGCCGTGATCAGTGCACAATCAGTCCCGTGATGAGTGTATGATCAGCCAAGTGATCAGTGCAAGATAGCTACGTGATCAGTGCATGATCAGTCACATGATCAGTGCATGATCAGCCACGTCATCAGTGCATGATAGCCACGTGATCAGTGCATACAATTACGTGATCAGTGCATGTGCATCACGTGATCAGTGCATGAGAGCCACGTGATCAGTGCATGATCAGTCACGTGATAGGTGTGTGATCAGCCACGTGAACAGTGCATGCTCAGTCACGTGATCAGGGCCTGCTGAGCTGCGTGATTACTGTCTGCTCATCTGCTTGACAATTGCCAGCTGAGCTGCACGATTCCTGCCTGTCATCTCCTTGACAATTGCCACCTGTGCTGCGTAATTCCTGCCTGCTCATCTACTTGATTATTGCCAGCTGAGCAGCATGATTTCTCAGAGCTGAGTTCCATGTTTATTGCCTGCTGACTCATCCCTGCCTACTCAGCTCTTTGTTCATTGCCTCCAGAGGCACATGATCAGTGTATGACACCAAACATGATCAGTACATGATCAGTCATATGATCAATGCATGATAAGCCAGGTGACCAGTGCATGATCATTTACGTGATCTGTGCATGATCAGTCACGTGACCAGTATATAGTAGCTAAGTGATCATTCCATGACGAGCCACGTGAGCAGTGCATGATAGCCACGTGATGTGTGCATGATCAGTTACGTGAGCAGAGTATGATCAGCCACGTGATCAGTGCATGAGTGCCACGTGATCAGTGCATGATCAGTCACGTGACAGGTGTGTGATCAGCCACGTGAACAGTGCATGTTCAGCCACGTGATCAGTGCATGATAGCCACGTGATCAGTGCATGATCAGTTACGTGAGCAGTGTATGATCAGCCACGTGATCAGTGCATGAGTGCCACGTGATCAGTGCATGATCAGTCACGTGACAGGTGTGTGATCAGCCACGTGAACAGTGCATGTTCAGCCACGTGATCAGTGCATGATAGCCACGTGATCAGTGCATGATCAGTTACGTGAGCAGTGTATGACCAGCCACGTGATCAGTGCATGAGTGCCACGTGATCAGTGCATGATCAGTCACGTGACAGGTGTGTGATCAGCCACGTGAGCAGTGCATGGTCAGACACGTGAACAGTGTATGATCAGCCATGTGATCAGTGCATGATAGCCACGTGATCAGTTCATGTAAGTCACGTGAACAGTGCATGATCAGTCAAGTGATCAGTGTATGATCAACCACGTGATCAGTGCATGATCAATTACGTGATCAGTGCATGATCAGTCACGTCACCAGTACATGGTAGCTATGTGATCATTGTATGATCAGCCACGTTAGCAGTGCATGATCAGTCAAGTGATCAGTTCGGGAACAGTCAGGTGATCAGTGCATGATGAGCCTGGTGATCAGTGCAGGATCAATTACGTAATCAGTGCATGATCAGTCACATGACCAGTACATGGTTGCTACATGATCATTGCATGATCAGCCACGTGAGCAGTGCATAATAGCCACGTGATCAGTGGATGATCAGTCACGTGATTAGTACATGATCAGTCACGTGAACAGTGCATGATCATTTACGTGATCTGTGAATGATGAGTCACGTGACCAGTATATGGTAGCTACGTGATCATTGCATGACCAGCCACGTGAGCAGTGCATGATAGCCACGTGATGTGTGCATGATCAATTATGTGAGCAGAGTATGATCAGCCACGTGATCAGTGCATGAGTGCCACGTGATCAGTGCATGATCAGTCACGTGACAGGTGTGTGATCAGCCACGTGAGCAGTGCATGGTCAGACACCTGAACAGTGTATGATCAGCCACGTGATCAGTGCATGATATCCAAGTGATCAGTGCATAATCAATCACGTGATCAGTGTATGTTCAGCCACGTGAACAGTGCATGCTCAGTCACGTGATCAGGGCCTGCTGAGCTGCGTGATTACTGTCTGCTCATCTGCTTGAAATAGCCAGCTGAGCTGCACGATTCCTGCCTGTCATCTGCTTGATAATTGCCAGCTGTGCTGCGTAATTCCTGCCTGCTCAGCTGCTTGATTATTGCCAGCTGAGCAGCATGATTCCTCACAGCTGAGTTCCATGATTGTTGCCTGCTGACTGTTTGATTCGTGCCTACTCAGCTCTTTGTTTATTGCCTCCAGAGGCACATGATCAGTGTATGATAGCAAACATGATCAGCGCATGATCAGTCACATGATCAGCGCCATTAAGCCACGTGATCACTACATGATAGTCATGTGATCAGTCCATGCTCAGTCACGGTATCAGTGCATGATCAGCCACGTGATCAGTGCATGATAGCCACGTGATAATTGCATGATAGCCACGTGATCAATGCATGATCAGCCAGGTGACCAGTGCATGATAGCTACGTGATCAGTTCATGATTAGTCACATGATCTCTGCATGACCAGTCAGGTGATCAGTGTATGATAAGCCACGTGAACAGTGCATGATAGCCACGTGATCCGTCACCGGATGGGTGTATGATCGGTCACGTGACTGGTACATGGTAGCTACATGATCATTGCATGATCAGCCACGTGAGTAGTGCCTGATAGCCACATGATCCGTGCATGATCAGTCACGTGATCAGTGCATGATCAGCCATGTGATCTGTGCATGATCAATTACGTGATCAGTGCATGATCAGTCACGTGACCAGTACATGGTAGCTACGTGAATATTGCATGGTCAGCCACGTGATCAGTGCATGATAGCCACGTGACCAGTGCATGATAGCCACGTGATAACTTCATTAGTAGTCATGTGATCTGTGCATGAGCAGGCACGTGATCAGTGTATGATCAACCACGCGATCAGTGCAGGATAGCCACGTGATCAGTGCGTGAACAGTCACGTGATCAGTGCATGATGAGCCACGTGATGAGTGCAGCATCAATTACGTGATCAGTGCATGATCAGTCACGTGACCAGTACATGGTAGCTACGTGATCATTGCATGATCAGCCACGTGATCAGTGCATGATAGCCACGTGATCAGTGCATTATAGCCACGTGATCAGTGCATGATCAGTCACGTGATACGTGTGTGATCAGCCACGTGATCAGTGCATGATATCCACGTGATCAGTGTATGATAGCCACGTGATCACTTCATGATTAGTCACGTGATCTGTGCCTGACCAGGCACGTTAATAGTGTATGAGCAGCCACGTGATCAGTGCATGATAACCACGTGATCAGTGCATGATCAGTCACGTGAACAGTGCATGATCAGTCACGTGATCAATGCATGATAAGCCAGGTGATCAGTGCATGATCAATTACGTGATCAGTGCATGATCAGTCATGTGACCAGTATATGGTAGCTGCGTGATCATTGCATGATCAGCCACGTGAGCAGTGCATAATAGCCACGTGATCAGTGCATCATCAGTCACGTGATAAGTGCATGATTAGTCACATGAACAGTGCATGCTCAGTCACGTGATCAGGGCCTGCTGAGCTGCATGATTACTGTGTGCTCATCTGCTTGAAATTGCCAGCTGAGCTGCATAATTCCTGCCTGCTCAGCTGCTTGATTATTGCCAGCTGAGCAGCATGATTCCTCACAGCTGAGTTCCATGATTATTGCCTGCTGACTGTTTGATTCGTGCCTACTCAGCTCTTTGTTTATTGCCTCCAGAGGCACATGATCAGTGTATGATAGCAAACATGATCAGCGCATGATCAGTCACATGATCAGCGCCATTAAGTCACGTGATCACTACATGATAGTCATGTGATCAATCCATGCTCAGTTACGGTATCAGTGCATGATCATCCACGTGATCAGTGCATGATAGCCACGTGATCATTGCATGATAGCCACGTGATCAGTGCATGATCAGCCAGGTGATCATTACATGATAGCTACGTGATCAGTTCATGATTAGTGACGTGATCTGTGCATGACCAGGCAGGTGATCAGTGTATGATCAGCCACGTGAACAGTGCATGATAGCCACGGGATCAGTGCATGATCAGTCATGTGATCAGTGCATGGTCAGTCACGTGATCAGTGTATGATCATCCACGTGATCAGTGCATGTGGAGACATGTAACAAATGCATGATAGCGCCGTGATCAGTGCACGATCAGTTCCGTGATGAGTGTATGATCAGCCAAGTGATCAGTGCAAGATAGCTACGTGATCAGTGCATGATAAGTCACATGATCAGTGCATGATCAGCCACGTCATCAGTGCATGATAGCCACGTGATCAGTGCATACGATTATGTGATCAGTGCATGCGCAATCACTTGATCAGTGCATGAGAGCCACGTGATCAGTGCATGATCAGTCACGTGATACGTGTGTGATCAGCCACGTGAACAGTGCATGCTCAGTCACGTGATCAGGGCCTGCTGAGCTGCGTGATTACTGTCTGCTCATCTGCTTGACAATTGCCAGCTGAGCTGCACAGTTCCTGCCTGTCATCTCCTTGACAATTGCCACCTGTGCTGCGTAATTCCTGCCTGCTAATCTACTTTATTATTGCCAGCTGAGCAGCATGATTACTCAGAAGTGAGTTCCATGATTATTGCCTGCTGACTGATTCCTGCCTATTGAGCTCTATGTTCATTGCCTCCAGAGGCACATGATCAGTGTGTGACACCAAACATTATCAGCACATGATCAGTCACATGATCAATGCATGATAAGCCAGGTGATCAGTGCATGATAAATTACGTGATCAGTGCATGATCAGTCATGTAACCAGGACATGGTAGCTGCGTGATCATTGCATGTTCAGCCACGTGATCAGGGCATGATAGCAACGTGATCAGTGCATGATCAGTCACGTGATCAGTGCATGATCAGTCACGTAATCAGTGCACGATCAGCCACGTGATCAGTGCATAATCAATTACGTGATCAGTGCATGATCAGTCACGTGACCAGTACATGGTAGCTATGTGATCATTGCATGATCAGCCACGTGATCAGCGCATGATAGCAACGTGATCAGTGCATGATAGCCACGTGATCAGTGCATGATCACTCACGTGACCAGTACATGGTAGCTACGTGATCATTGAATGATCAGCCACGTGAGCAGTGCATGATAGCCATGTGATCAGTGCATGATCAGTTTCGGAGCAGAGTATGATCAGCCACTTGATCAGTGCATGAGAGCCACGAGATCACTGCATGATCTGTCACATGATCAGTGTATGATCTTCCACGTGATCAGTGCATGGGCAGTCATGTGATCAGTGCATGATATAGACGTGATCAGTGCATCATCAGTCTCGTGATCAGTGTTTAATCAACCATGTGATCAGTGCACGATAGCCAGGTAATGAATGCATGATAGCCAGATGATCAGTGCATTTTCAGTCACGTGATCAGTGTATGATCAGCCAAGTAATCAGTGCATGATAGCAACTGATCAGTGCATGATCAGTCATGTGATCAGTGCATGATCTGTCACGTGATCAGTGCATGATCAGTCACGTGATCAGTGTAAGATCATCCCCGTGAGCAGTGCATGTGGAGTCATGTAATCAATGCATGATAGCGCCGTGATCAGTGCATGATCAGTCCCGTGATGAGTGTATGATCAGCCAAGTGATCAGTGCAAGATAACTACGTGATCAGTGCATGATCAGTCACATGATAAGTGCATGATCAGCCACGTCATCAGTGCATGATAGCCACGTAATCAGTGCATATAATTACGTGATCAGTGCATGCGCAATCACGTGATCAGTGCATGAGAGCCACGTGATCAGTGCATTATCAGTTACGTGAGCAGTGTATGATCAGCCACGTGAGCAGTGCATGGTCAGACACGTGAACAGTGTATGATCAGCCACGTGATCAGTGCATGATAGCCACGTGATCAGTGCATGATAGCCACGTGATCAGTGCATGATCAGTCACGTGATACGTGTGTGATCAGCCACGTGATCAGTGCATGATATCCACGTGATCAGTGCATGATAGCCACGTGATCAGTGCATGATCAGTCACGTGATACATGTGTGATCAGGTACGTGATCAGTGCATGATGAGCCACGTGATCAGTGTAGGATCAATTACTTGATCAGTGAATGATCAGTCACGTGATACATGTGTGATCAGGTACGTGATCAGTGCACGATTAGTCACGTGAACAGTGCATGATCATTTACGTGATTTGTGCATGATCAGTCACGTGACCAGTATATGGTAGCTACGTGATCATTCCATGACGAGCCACGTGAGCAGTGCATGATAGCCACGTGATGTGTGCATGATCAGTTAGGTGAGCACAGTATGATCAGCCACGTGATCAGTGCATGAGTGCCACGTAATCAGTGCATGATCAGTCACGTGACAGGTGTGTGATCAGCCACGTGAACAGTGCATGATAGCCACGTGATCAGTGCATGATCAGTCACGTGATCAGTGCATGATCATTTACGTGATCAGTACATGATCAGCCTCGTGAGCAGTGCACGATCAGTCAGGTGAACAGTGCATTATCATTTACGTGATCTGTGCAAGATCAGTCTTGTGACCAGTATATGGTAGCTACGTGATCATTACATGACCAGCCACGTGTGCAGTGCATGATAGCCACCAGATGTGTGCATGATCAGTTACCTGAGAAGAGTATGATGAGCCACGTGATCAGTGCATGAGTGCCACGTGATCAGTGCATGATCAGTCACGTGACAGGTGTGTGATCAGCCACGTGAACAGTACATGTCCAGCCACGTGATCTCTCTCTTTGCACAGATCACGTCACTAATCATGAACTGATCACGTAGCTATCATGTAATGATCACCTGGCTGATCATGCACTGATCACGTGGCTATCATGCAATGATCACGTGGCTATCATGCACTGATCACGTGGATGATCATGCACTGATACCGTAACTGAGCATGGACTGATCACATGACTATCATGTAGTGATCACGTGACTTAATGGCGCTGATCATGTGACTGATCATGCGCTGATCATGTTTGCTATCATACACTGATCATGTGCCTCTGGAGGCAATAAACAAAGAGCTGAGTAGGCACGAATCAAACAGTCAGCAGGCAATAATCATGGAACTCAGCTGTGAGGAATCATGCTGCTCAGCTGGCAATAATCAAGCAGCTGAGCAGGCAGGAATTACGCAGCTCAGCTGGCAATTTCAAGCAGATGAGCACACAGTAATCATGCAGCTCAGCAGGCCCTGATCACGTGACTGAGCATGCACTGTTCATGTGACTAATCATGCACTTATCACGTGACTGATGATGCACTTATCACGTGGCTATTATGCACTGCTCACGTGGCTGATCATGCAATGATCACGCAGCTACCATATACTGGTCACATGACTGATCATGCACTGATCACGTAATTGATCATGCACTGATCACCTGGCTTATCATGCATTGATCACGTGACTGATCATGCACTGTTCACGTGACTGATCATGCACTGATCACGTGGTTATAATGCACTGATCACGTGGCTGCTCATACACTATTCACGTGCCTGGTCAGGCACAGATCACGTGACTAATCATGAAGTGATCACGTGGCTATCATACACTGATCACGTGGATATCATGCACTGATCACGTGGCTGATCACATACGTATCACGTGACTGATCATGCACTGATCACGTGGCTATAATGCACTGATCACGTGGCTATCATGCACTGATCACGTGGCTGATCATGCAATGTTCACGTAGCTACCATGTACTGGTCACGTGACTGATCATGCACTGATCACGTAATTGATGCTGCACTCATCACGTGGCTCATCATGCACTGATCACCTGACTGTTCACGCACTGATCACGTGGCTATCCTGCACTGATCGCGTGGTTGATCATACACTGATAACGTGCCTGCTCATGCACAGATCACATGACTACTAAAGAAGTTATCACGTGGCTATCATGCACTGGTCACGTGGCTATCATGCACTGATCACGTGGCTGACCATGCAATATTCACGTAGCTACCATGTACTGGTAACGTGACTGATCATGCACTGATCACGTAATTTATCATGCACAGATCACATGGCTGATCATGCACTGATCACGTGACTGATCATGCACGGATCATGTGGCTATCAGTCACTACTCACGTGGCTGATCATGCAATGATCATGTAGCTACCGTGTACCAGTCACGTGACCGATCATACACCCATCCGGTGACGGATCACGTGGCTATCATGCACTGTTCACGTGGCTTATCATACACTGATCACCTGACTGGTCATGCAGAGATCATGTGACTAATCATGAACTGATCACGTAGCTATCATGCACTGGTCACCTGGCTGATCATGCATTGATCACGTGGCTATCATGCAATTATCACGTGGCTATCATGCACTGATCACGTGGCTGATCATGCACTGATACCGTGACTGAGCATGGACTGATCACATGACTATCATGTAGTGATCACGTGGCTTAATGGCGCTGATCATGTGACTGATCATGCGCTGATCATGTTTGCTATCATACACTGATCATGTGCCTCTGGAGGCAATAAACAAAGAGCTGAGTAGGCACGAATCAAACAGTCAGCAGGCAACAATCATGGAACTCAGCTGTGAGGAATCATGCTGCTCAGCTGGCAATAATCAAGCAGCTGAGCAGGCAGGAATTACGCAGCACAGCTGGCAATTATCAAGCAGATGACAGGCAGGAATCGTGCAGCTCAGCTGGCAATTTCAAGCAGATGAGCAGACAGTAATCACGTAGCTCAGCAGGCCCTGATCACGTGACTGAGCATGCACTGTTCACGTGGCTGAACATACACTGATCACGTGATTGATTATGCACTGATCACTTGGATATCATGCACTGATCACGTGGCTGATCATACACTGTTCAGGTGTCTGACCATGCACTGCTCACGTGGCTGATCACACACCTGTCACGTGACTGATCATGCACTGATCACGTGGCACTCATGCACTGATCACGTGGCTGATCATACTCTGCTCACATAATTGATCATGCACACATCACGTGGCTATCATGCACTGCTCACGTGGCTGGTCATGCAATGATCACGTAGCTACCATATACTGGTCACGAGACTCATCATTCACAGATCACGTAAATGATCATGCACTGTTCACGTGACTGATCATGTACTAATCACGTGACTGATCATCCACTGATCACGTGGCTATTATGCACTGCTCACGTGGCTGATCATGCAATGATCATGTAGCAACCATGTACTGGTCATGTGACTGATCATGCACTGATTACGTAATTGATCCTGCACTGATCACCAGGCTCATCATGCACTGATCACCTGACTGTTCCCGAACTGATCACTTGACTGATCATGCACTGCTAACGTGGCTGATCATACAATGATCACATAGCTACCATGTACTGGTGATGTGACTGATCATGCTCTGATCACGTAATTGATCATGCACTGATCACGTGGTTGATCATACACTGATCACTTGATGATCATGCACTGTTCACGTGACTTACATGAACTGATCACGTGGCTATCATGCACTGATCACATGGCTGATCATACACTGTTCACGTGTCTGACCATGCACTGCTCACGTGGCTGATCACACACCTGTCACGTGACTGATCATGCACTGATCACGTGGCACTCATGCACTGATCACGTGGCTGGTCATACACTGCTCACGTAACTGATCATGCACTGATCACGTGGCTATCATGCACTGATCACGTGGCTGAACATGCACTGTTCACGTGGCTGATCACACACCTGTCACGTGACTGATCATGCACTGATCACGTGGCACTCATGCACTGATCACGTGGCTGATCATACACTGCTCACGTAACTGATCATGCACTGATCACGTGGCTATCATGCACTGATCACGTGGCTGAACATGCACTGTTCACGTGGCTGATCACACACCTGTCACGTGACTGATCATGCACTGATCACGTGGCACTCATGCACTGATCACGTGGCTGATCATACTCTGCTCACGTAACTGATCATGCACACATCACGTGGCTATCATGCACTGCTCACGTGGCTCGTCATGGAATGATCACTTAGCTACTATATACTGGTCACGTGACTGATCATGCACAGATCACGTAAATGATCATGCACTGGTCACCTGGCTTATCATGCATTGATCATATGACTGATCATGTACTGATCATGTTTGGTGTCATACACTGATCATGTGCCTCTGGAGGCAATGAACAAAGAGCTGAGTAGGCAGGGATGAGTCAGCAGGCAATAAACATGGAACTCAGCTCTGAGAAATCATGCTGCTCAGCTGGCAATAATCAAGTAGATGAGCAGGCAGGAATTACGCAGCACAGGTGGCAATTGTCAAGGAGATGACAGGCAGGAATCGTGCAGCTCAGCTGGCAATTGCCAAGCAGATGAGCAGACAGTAATCACGCAGCTCAGCAGGCCCTGATCACGTGACTGAGCATGCACTGTTCACGTGGCTGATCACACACCTATCACGTGACTGATCATGCACTGATCACGTGGCTCTCATGCACTGATCACGTGATTGCACATGCACTGATCACGTAATTGTATGCACTGATCACGTGGCTATCATGCACTGATGACGTGGCTGATCATGCACTGATCATGTGACTGATCATGCACTGATCACGTAGCTATCTTGCACTGATCACTTGGCTGATCATACACTCATCACGGGACTGATTGTGCACTGATCAGGGCGCTATCATGCATTGATTACATGACTCCACATGCACTGATCACGTGGATGATCATACACTGGTCACGTGACTGATAATGCACTGATCATCTGGCTATCATGCACTCATTACCTGGCTAACGTGCACTGATCACTTGGTTGATCATACACTGATCACGAGACTGATCATGCACTGACCACGTCTGTATCATGCACTGATCACATGACTGCCCATGCACTGATCACGTGGATGATCATACACTGATCATGTGACAGATCATGCAGTGATCACGTGGCTATCATGCACTGATCAAGTGGCTGATCATACTCTGCTCCAGAAACTGATCATGCACTGATCACGTGGCTATCATGCACTGCTCACGTGGCTGATCATGCACTGATCACGTGGCTATCATGTACTGGTCACGTGAGTGATCATGCACTGATCACGTAATTGATCATGCACTGATCAGGTGACTTATAATGCACTGTTCACGTGACTGATCATGCACTGATCACGTGACTGATCATGCACTGACCTCATGGCTATCATGCACGGCTCACGTGGCTGATCATGCAATGATCACATAGCTACCATGTACTGGTCACGTGACTGATCATGCACTGACCACGTAATTGATCATGCACTGATCACGTGGCTGATCATGCACTGATCACGTGACTGATCATGCACTGATCACGTGGCTATCATGCACTGCTCCCGTGGCTGATCATGCAATGATCACGCAGCTACCGTATACTGGTCACATGACTGATCATGCACTGATCACGTAATTGATCATGCACTGATCAGGTAACTTGTAATGCACTGTTCACGTGACTGATCATGCACTGATCACGTGACTGATCATACACTCATCACGGGACTGATTGTGCACTGATCACGGCGCTATCATGCATTGATTACATGACTCCACATGCACTGATCACGTGGATGATCATACACTGATCATGTGACAGATCATGCAGTGATCACGTGGCTATCATGCACTGATCAAGTGGCTGATCATACTCTGCTCCCGAAACTGATCATGCACTGATCACGTGGCTATCATGCACTGATCACGTGGCTCATCATACTCTTCTCAGGTAAACTGATCATGCACACATCAGGTGGCTATCATGCACTGCACACGTGGCTGGTCATGTAATGATCACGTAGCTACCATATACTGGTCACAAGACTGATCTTGCACAGATCACGTAAAAGATCATGCACTGTTCACCTGACTGATCGTGCACTGCTCACGAGGCTGATCATGTACTGATCACGTAAATGATCATGCACTGATCACGTGACTGATCATGCACTGATCACGTGGCACTCATGCACTGATCACGTGGCTCATCATACTCTTCTCAGGTAACTGATCATGCACACATCAGGTGGCTATCATGCACTGCACACATGGCTGGTCATGTAATGATCACGTAGCTACCATATACTGGTCACAAGACTGATCTTGCACAGATCACGTAAATGATCATGCACTGTTCACCTGACTGATCGTGCACTGCTCACGAGGCTGATCATGTACTGATCACGTAAATGATCATGCACTGATCACGTGACTGATCATGCACTGATCACGTGGCTATCATGCACTGATTACGTGGCTGAACATGCACTGTTCACGTGGCTGATCACACACCTGTCACGTGACTGATCATGCACTGATCACGTGGCACTCATGCACTGATCACGTGGCTGATCATACTCTGCTCACGTAACTGATCATGCACACATCACGTGGCTATCATGCACTGCTCACGTAGCTCGTCATGGAATGATCACTTAGCTACTATATACTGGTCACGTGACTGATCATGCACAGATCACGTAAATGATCATGCACTGGTCACCTGGCTTATCATGCATTGATCATATGACTGATCATGTACTGATCATGTTTGGTGTCATACACTGATCATGTGCCTCTGGAGGCAATGAACAAAGAGCTGAGTAGGCAGGGATGAGTCAGCAGGCAATAAACATGGAACTCAGCTCTGAGAAATCATGCTGCTCAGCTGGCAATAATCAAGTAGATGAGCAGGCAGGAATTACGCAGCACAGGTGGCAATTGTCAAGGAGATGACAGGCAGGAATCGTGCAGCTCAGCTGGCAATTGTCAAGCAGATGAGCAGACAGTAAGCAGCTCAGCAGGCCCTGATCACGTGACTGAGCATGCACTGTTCACGTGGCTGATCACACACCTATCACGTGACTGATCATGCACTGATCACGTGGCTCTCATGCACTGATCACGTGATTGCACATGCACTGATCACGTAATTGTATGCACTGATCACGTGGCTATCATGCACTGATGACGTGGCTGATCATGCACTGATCATGTGACTGATCATGCACTGATCACGTAGCTATCTTGCACTGATCACTTGGCTGATCATACACTCATCACGGGACTGATTGTGCACTGATCACGGCGCTATCATGCATTGATTACATGACTCCACATGCACTGATCACGTGGATGATCATACACTGGTCACGTGACTGATAATGCACTGATCATCTGGCTATCATGCACTCATTACCTGGCTATCGTGCACTGATCACTTGGTTGATCATACACTGATCACGAGACTGATCATGCACTGATCACGTCTGTATCATGCACTGATCACATGACTGCCCATGCACTGATCACGTGGATGATCATACACTGATCATGTGACAGATCATGCAGTGATCACGTGGCTATCATGCACTGATCAAGTGGCTGATCATACTCTGCTCCCGAAACTGATCATGCACTGATCACGTGGCTATCATGCACTGCTCACGTGGCTGATCATGCACTGATCACGTGGCTATCATGTACTGGTCACGTGAGTGATCATGCACTGATCACGTAATTGATCATGCACTGATCAGGTGACTTATAATGCACTGTTCACGTGACTGATCATGCACTGATCACGTGACTGATCATGCACTGATCTCATGGCTATCATGCACGGCTCACGTGGCTGATCATGCAATGATCACATAGCTACCATGTACTGGTCACGTGACTGATCATGCACTGACCACGTAATTGATCATGCATTGATCACGTGGCTGATCATGCACTGACCACGTAATTGATCATGCACTGATCACGTGGCTGATCATGCACTGATCACGTGACTGATCATGCACTGATCACGTGACTGATCATGCACTGATCACGTGGCTATCATGCACTGCTCCCGTGGCTGATCATGCAATGATCACGCAGCTACCGTATACTGGTCACATGACTGATCATGCACTGATCACGTAATTGATCATGCACTGGTCACCCGGCTTATCATGCATTGATCATGTGACTGATCATGTGCTGATCATGTTTGGTGTCATACACTGATCATGTGCCTCTGGAGGCAATGAACATAGAGCTCAGTAGGCAGGAATCAGTCAGCAGGCAATAATCATGGAACACACACTATCATGCACTGATCACTTGGATGGTCATACACTGATCACCTTCCTAATCATGCACTGATCACGTGACTGATCATGCACTGATCACGTGGCTATCATGCACTACTCACGTGGCTGATCATGCAATGATCATGTAGCTACCATGTACCGGTCACGTGACTGATCATATACCCATCAGGTGACGGATCATGCACTGATCACGTGGCTATCATGCACTGTTCACGTGGCTGATCATACACTGATCACCTGCCTGGTCATGCACAGATCACGTGACTAATCATGAACTGATCACGTAGCTATCATGCACTGATCACCTGGCTGATCATGCACTGATCACGTGGCTATCATGCAATGATCACGTGGCTATCATGCACTGATCCCGTGGCTGATCATGCACTGATACCGTGACTGAGCATGGACTGATCACATGACTATCATGTAGTGATCACGTGACTTAATGGCGCTGATCATGTGAATGATCATGCGCTGATCATGTTTGCTATCATACACTGATCATGTGCCTCTGGAGGCAATAAACAAAGAGCTGAGTAGGCACGAATCAAACAGTCAGCAGGCAATAATCATGGAACTCAGCTGTGAGGAATCATGCTGCTCAGCTGGCAATAATCAAGCAGCTGAGCAGGCAGGAATTACGCAGCACAGCTGGCAATTGTCAAGCAGATGACAGGCAGGAATCGTGCAGCTCAGCTGGCAATTGTCAAGCAGATGAGCAGACAGTAATCACGCAGCTCAGCAGGCCCTGATCACGTGACTGAGCATGCACTGTTCACGTGGCTGATCATACACTGATCACGTGATTGATTATGCACTGATCACTTGGATATCATGCACTGATCACGTGGCTGGACATGTACTGTTCACGTGGCTGATCACACACCTGTCACGTGACTGATCATGCACTGATCACGTGGCACTCATGCACTGATCACGTGGCTCATCATACTCTTCTCAGGTAACTGATCATGCACACATCAGGTGGCTATCATGCACTGCACACGTGGCTGGTCATGTAATGATCACGTAGCTACCATATACTGGTCACAAGACTGATCTTGCACAGATCACGTAAATGATCATGCACTGTTCACCTGACTGATCGTGCACTGCTCACGAGGCTGATCATGTACTGATCACGTAAATGATCATGCACTGATCACGTGACTGATCATGCACTGATCACGTGGCTATCATGCACTGAACACGTGGCTGAACATGCACTGTTCACGTGGCTGATCACACACCTGTCACGTGACTGATCATGCACTGATTACGTGGCACTCATGCACTGATCACGTGGCTGATCATACTGTGCTCACCTAACTGATCATGCACACATCACGTGGCTATCATGCACTGCTCACGTGGCTCGTCATGGAATGATCACGTAGCTACCATATACTGGTCACGTGACTGATCATGCACAAATCACGTAAATGATCATGCACTGTTCACGTGACTATTCGTGCACTGATCACGTACGTGATCGCACATGTATCACGTGACTAATCATGCACTGATCACGTACCTGATCACACATGTATCACGTGACTGAACATTCACTGATCAAGTAATTGATCCTACACTGATCACGTGGCTCATGATGCACTGATCACGTACCTGATCACACATGTATCACGTGACTGATCATGCACTGATCACGTGGCTATCATGAACTGATCACGTGGATATCATGCACTGATCACGTGGCTGATCACACACGTATCACGTGACTGATCATGCACTGATCACGTGGCTATCATGCACTGATCACGTGGCTATCATGCACTGATCACGTGGCTGATCATACACTGTTCACGTGTCTGACCATGCACTGCTCACGTGGCTGATCATACACTGCTCACGTAACTGATAATGCACTGATCACGTGGCTCTCATGCACTGATCACGTGATTGCGCATGCACTGATCACGTAATTATATGCACTGATTACGTGGCTATCATGCACTGATGACGTGGCTGATCATGCACTGATCATGTGACTGATCATGCACTGATCATGTGACTTATCATGCACTGATCACGTAGCTATCTTGCACTGATCACTTGGCTGATCATACACTCATCACGGAACTGATCGTGCACTGATCACGGCGCTATCATGCATTTATTACATGTCTCCACATGCACTGATCACAGGACTGATCATGCACTGATCCCGTGGCTATCATGCACTGTTCACGTGGCTGATCATACACTGATCACCTGCCTGGTCATGCACAGATCACATCACTAATCATGAACTGATCACGTAGCTATCATGTAATGATCACCTGGCTGATCATGCACTGATCACGTGGCTATCATGCAATGATCACGTGGCTATCATGCACTGATCACGTGGATGATCATGCAATGATACCGTAACTGAGCATGGATTGATCACATGACTATCATGTAGTGATCACGTGACTTAATGGCGCTGATCATGTGACTGATCATGCGCTGATCATATTTGCTATCATACACTGATCATGTGCCTCTGGAGGCAATAAACAAAGAGCTGAGTAGGCACGAATCAAACAGTCAGCAGGCAATAATCATGGAACTCAGCTGTGAGGAATCATGCTGCTCAGCTGGCAATAATCAAGCAGCTGAGCAGGCAGGAATTACGCAGCTCAGCTGCCAATTTCAAGCAGATGAGCACACAGTAATCATGCAGCTCAGCAGGCCCTGATCACGTGACTGAGCATGCACTGTTCATGTGACTAATCATGCACTTATCACGTGACTGATGATGCACTGATCACGTGGCTATTATGCACTGCTCACGTGGCTGATCATGCAATGATCACGCAGCTACCATATACTGGTCACATGACTGATCATGCACTGATCACGTAATTGATCATGCACTGATCACCTGGCTTATCATGCATTGATCACGTGACTGATCATGCACTGTTCACGTGACTAATCATGCACTGATCACGTGGTTATCATGCACTGATCACGTGGCTGCTCATACACTATTCACGTGCCTGGTCAGGCACAGATCACGTGACTAATCATGAAGTGATCACGTGGCTATCATACACTGATCACGTGGGTATCATGCACTGATCACGTGGCTGATCACATACGTATCACGTGACTGATCATGCACTGATCACGTGGCTATAATGCACTGATCACGTGGCTATCATGCACTGATCACGTGGCTGATCATGCAATGATCACGTAGCTACCATGTACTGGTCACGTGACTGATCATGCACTGATCACGTAATTGATGCTGCACTCATCACGTGGCTCATCATGCACTGATCACGTGACTGTTCACGCACTGATCACGTGGCTATCCTGCACTGATCGCGTGGTTGATCATACACTGATAACGTGCCTGCTCATGCACAGATCACATGACTACTAATGAAGTTATCACGTGGCTATCATGCACTGGTCACGTGGCTATCATGCACTGATCACGTGGCTGACCATGCAATATTCACGTAGCTACCATGTAGTGGTCACGTGACTGATCATGCACTGATCACGTAATTGATCATGCACAGATCACGTGACTGATCATGCACTAACCACGTGACAGATCAAGCAGTGATCACGTGGCTATCATGCCCTGCTCACGAGGCTGATCATACTATGATCACCTAGCTACCATGTACTGGTCACGTGACTGATCATGCACTGATCACGTAACTGATCATGCACAGATCACGTGGATCATCATGCACTGATCACGTGACCAATCATGCACTAATCACGTGACTGATCCTGCACTGATCACGTGGTAATCATGCACTGATCACGTGGCTGATCATACACTGATCACGTGCCTGGTCATGCACAGATCACGTGACTACTCATGAACTGATCACGTGGCTATTATGCACTGATGACGTGGGTATCACGCACTGATCACGTGGCTGATCATACACCTATCACGTGACTGATCATGCACTGATCACTTGGCTCTCATGCACTGATCATGTGGCTGATCATACAGTGCTTACCTAACTGATCATGCACTGATTATCTGCCTGTCGTGCACAGATCACGTGACTAATCATGAACAGATCACGTAGGTTTCACGCACTGATGACGTGGGTATCACGCACTGATCACGTGGCTGATCATACACCTATCACGTGACTGATCATGCACTGATCACTTGGCTCTCATGCACTGATCATGTGGCTGATCATACAGTGCTTACCTAACTGATCATGCAATGATCACGTAGCTACCATGTAGTGGTCACGTAACTGATCATGCACTGATCACGGAAATGATCATGCACTGATCACGTGGTTCTCATGCACTGATCACGTGGCTGATCATACTCTGCTCAGGTAACTCATCATGCACACATCACGTGGCTATCATACACTGCTCACGTGGCTGGCCATGCAATGATCACGTAGCTACCATGTACTGGTCACGTGACTGATCATGCATGGATCACGTGGCTACCATGCCCTGCTCACGAGGCTGATCATGCAATGATCATGTGGCTACCATGTACTGTTCCCGTGACTGATCATGCACTGATCACGTGGCTATAATGCACTGATCATGTAGATATCATGCACTGATCACGTGGCTGATCATACACCTATCACGTGACAGATCATGCACTGATCACGTGGATATCATGCACTGATCACGTGACTGCACATGCACTGCTCATGTGACTGAGCATGCAGTGATCATGTAGCTAACATGCATTGATCACTTGGCTATCATGCACTGAACACTTGGCTGATCATTCACTGATCGCATGACTGCACATGCACTGATCACATGGCTGATCATACAGTGATCAAGTGGCTGATCATGCACTGATCACGTTGCTGATCATGCACTGATCACGTGGCTGATCATGCACTGATCACGAAGTTGATCATACACTGACCTCGTGACTGTGCATGCACTGATCACGTAGCTGATCATGCACTGATCACTTGGCTGATCATACACTGATCACGTGGCGCATCATGGTCTAATCACGTTGTGGATTATGCACTGATCACGTGCCTGATAATACAGTGATCACGTGGCTGATCATGCACTGATCATGTGGATGATCATACACTGATCACATGACTGATCATGCACTGATCACATGCCTGACCATGCACTGATCATGTGGCTGATCATGCACTGATCATGAAGCTGATCATACACTGATCACGGGATTGTGCATGCACTGATCACGTGGCCGATATTGCACGGATCACGTGGCTGATCATACACTGATCACTTGGCTGATCATGCACTAATCACGTTGCGGATCATGCACTCATCACGTGGCTGATCATACACTGATCATGTGGCTGATCATGCACTGATCACGTGTTTGATCGTACACTGATCACGTGACTTATTATGCATTAATCACGTTAATTATCATGCTCTGATCAGGTTGCTATCATGCACTGATTACGTGGCTGATCATACACTACTATGGTGACTGCGAATGCACTGATCACGTTCCTGATCATGCACTGATCCCGTGGCTGATCATGCACTGATCACGTGACTGATCATGCACTGGGCACGTGGCTATCATGCACTGATCACGTGGCTGATCATACACTGGTCACCTGACTGATCATGCGATGATCATGTTTGCTATCATACGCTGATCATGTGCCTTTGGAGGCAATAAACAAAGAGCTGAGTAGGCAAGAATCAAAGAGTCAGCAGGCAATAATCATGGAACTCAGCTCTGAGGAATCATGCTGCTCAGCTGGCAATAATCAAGCAGCTGAGCAGGCAGGAATTATGCAGCACAGGTGGCAATTGTCAAGCAGATGACAGGCAGGAATAATGCAGCTCAGCTGGCAATTGTCAAGCAGGTGAGCAGAGAGGAATAACGCAGCTCAGCAGGCCCTGATCACATGACTGAGCACGCACTGTTCACGTGACTGATCATGCACTGATCACGTGACTGATCATGCACTGATCACCTGGGTATCATGCACTGATCACGTGACTGCGCATGCACTGATCATCTGGATGATCATTCACTGATGAACGTGTCTGATCATACTGATCACGTGATTGATCATGCACTGATCACTTGGACATCATGCAATGATCACGTGGCTGATCATACACTGTTCACATGTCTGATCATGCACTGATCACTTCGCTGATTATATACTACTCATGTAACTGATCATGCACTGATCACGTGGCTATCATGCACTGATCACGTGGCTGATCATGCAATGATCACGTAGCTACCCTGTACTGGTCACGTGACTGATCATGCACTGATAACCTAATTGATCATGCACTGATCACGTGACTGATCATGCACGCATCAGGTGACTGATCATGCACTGATCACGTGGCTATCATGCACTGTTCTCGTGGCTGTTTATACCCTGATCACCTGCCTGGTCATGCACAGATCACGTGACTAATCATGAACTGTTCACGTAGCTATCTTGCACTGATCACCTGGCTGATCATGCACTGATCACGTGGCTATCATGCACCGATCACGTGGCTATCATGCACTGATCACGTGGCTGATCATGCACTGTTCACGTGGCTGATCACACACCTGTCACCTGACTGATCATGCACTGATCACATGACTGATCATGCACTGACCACGGGGCTATCACGCACTGCTCACGTGGCTATCATGCCCTGCTCACCAGGCTGATCATGCAATGATCATGTAGCTACCATGTACTGGTCACGAGAGTGATCATGCACTGATCATGTAATTGATCATGCACTGATCACGTGGCTGATCATGCACTGATCACGTGACTGATCATGCACTGATCACGTGGCTATCATGCACTGCTCACCTGGCTCATCATGCAATGATCACGTAGCTACCATGTACCGGTCACGTGACTGATCATGCACGCATCAGGTGACTGATCATGCACTTATCACGTGGCTATCATGCACTGTTCACGTGGCTGATTATACCCTGATCACCTGCCTGGTCATGCACAGATCATGAGACTAATCATGAACTGATCACGTAGCTATCATGCACTGATCACCTAGCTGATAATGCACTGATCACGTGGATATCATGCACTGATCACGTGGCTATCATGCAATGATCACGTGGCTATCATGCACTAATCATGTGGCTGATCATGCTCTGTTCACGTGGCTGATCACACAACTGTCATGTGACTGAACATGCACTGATCACGTGACTCTCATGCACTGATCACATGTCTGCTCATGCACTGACCATGTGACTGATCATGCACTGATGACGTGGCTATCATGCCCTGCTCATGAGGCTGATCATGCAATGATCACGTAGCTACGATATACTGGTCACGTGACTGATCATGCACTGATCACCTAATTGATCATGCACTGATCACGTGGCTGATCATGCACGCATCAGGTGGCTGATCATTCACTGATCACGTGACTGATCATGCACTGATCACGTGGCTATCAAGCAATGATCACGTGGCTATCATGCACTGATCATGTGGCTGATCATGCTCTGTTCACGTGGCTGATCACACAACTGTCACGTGACTGATCATGCACTGATCACGTGACTCTCATGCACTGATCACATGTCTGATCATGCACTGACCACGTGACTGATCATGCACTGATGACGTAGCTATCATGCCCTGCTCACGAGGCTGATCATGCAATGATCACGTAGCTACCATATACTGGTCACGTGACTGATGCACTGATCACCTAATTGATCATGCACTGATCACATGGCTGATCATACACTGATCACGTGATTGATTATGCACTGATCACGTGATTGATCATGCACTGATCACGTGACTGATCATGCACTGATCACGTGGCTATAATGCACTGATAACTTGGCTGGTCATACACTGGTCACGTGCCTGGTCATGCACAGACCCTGTGACTAATCATGAACTGATCACGTGGTTATCATGCACTGATCATGTGGATATCATGCACTGATCACGTGGCTGATCACACATGTATCACATGAATGATCATGCACTGATCACGTGGCTATCATGCACTGATCACGTGGCTGATCGTGCATTGATCACATAATTGATCATGCACTGATCACGTGACTGATCATGCACTGATCACGTGGCTGATCATACACCTATTACGTGACTGATCATGCACTGATCATGTGGCTCTCATGCACTGATCACGAGGCTGATCATACTCTGCTCACGTAACTGATCAAGCACTGATCACGTGGCTATCATGCACTGTTCACGTGGCTGATTATGCAATGATCACGTAGCTACCATGCACTGGTCATGTGACTGATCATGCACAGATCACGTAAATGATCATGCACTGATCACGTGACTGATCATGCACTGATCACGTGACTGATCCTGCACTGATCACGTGGCTATCATGCACTGCTCACGTGACTGATCATGCAATGTTCACATAGCTACCATATACTGTTCACCTGACTGATCATGCACTGATAACATAATTGATCATGCACTGATCAGGTGACTGATCATGCACAGATCACGTAAATGATCATGCACTGATCACATGACTGATCATGCACTGATCACGTGACTGATTATGCCCTGATCCCGTGGCTGTCATGCACTGCTCACGTGGCTGATCATTCAATGATCACGTAGCTACGATATACTGGTCACGTGACTGATCATGCACTGATCACCTAATTGATCATGCACTGATCATGTGGCTGATCATGCACGCATTATTTGGCTGATCATGCACTGATCACGTGACTGATCATGCACTGATCACGTGGCTATCATGCAATGATCACGTGGCTATCATGCACTGATCACGTGGCTGATCATGCTCTGTTCACGTGGCTGATCACACAACTGTAACGTGACTGATCATGCACTGATCACGTGACTCTCATGCACTGATCACATGTCTGATCATGCACTGACCACGTGACTGATCATGCACTGATGACGTGGCTATCATGCCCTGCTCACGAGGCTGATCATGCAATGATCACGTAGCTACCATATACTGGTCACGTGACTGATGCACTGATCACCTAATTGATCATGCACTGATCACATGGCTGATCATACACTGATCACGTGATTGATTATGCACTGATCACGTGATTGATCATGCACTGATCACGTGACTGATCATGCACTGATCACGTGGCTATAATGCACTGATAACTTGGCTGGTCATACACTGGTCACGTGCCTGGTCATGCACAGATCCTGTGACTAATCATGAACTGATCACGTGGTTATCATGCACTGATCATGTGGATATCATGCACTGATCACGTGGCTGATCACACATGTATCACATGAATGATCATGCACTGATCACGTGGCTATCATGCACTGATCACGTGGCTGATCATGCATTGATCACATAATTGATCATGCACTGATCACGTGACTGATCATGCACTGATCACGTGGCTGATCATACACCTATTACGTGACTGATCATGCACTGATCATGTGGCTCTCATGCACTGATCACGAGGCTGATCATACTCTGCTCACGTAACTGATCATGCACTGATCACGTGGCTATCATGCACTGTTCACGTGGCTGATTATGCAATGATCACGTAGCAACCATGTATTGGTCACGTGACTGATCATGCACTGATCACGTAATTGATCCGGCACTGATCACATAGCTCATCCTGCACTGATCACGTGACTGTTCACGCACTGATAACTTGACTGATCATGC
The DNA here is from genome assembly GCF_002263795.3 of Bos taurus. NCBI lineage: Eukaryota > Metazoa > Chordata > Mammalia > Artiodactyla > Bovidae > Bos > Bos taurus. The sequence continues at coordinate 29,639 of NW_020191285.1, forward strand.
ACTGATCACGGAAATGATCATGCACTGATCACGTGACTGATCATGCACTTATCACCTGACTGATCATGCAATGATCACGGGGCTATCATGCAATGATCAGGTGGCTATCATTCACTTCTCTGTTGGCTATCATTCACTGATCATGTGTCGAATTATTCAATGATCATGTGACTGATCATGCACTGATTACGTGACTAATCATGCACTGATACCGTGACTGAGCATGGACTGATCACATGACTATCATGTAGTGATCACGTGACTTAATGGCACTGATCAGGTGACTGATCATGCGCTGATCATGTTTACTATCATACACTGATCATGTGCCTCTGGAGGCAATAAACAGAGAGCTGAGTAGGCACGAATCAAACAGTCAGCAGGCAATAATCATGGAACTCAGCTGTGAGGAATCATGCTGCCCAGCTGGCAATAATCAAACAGCTGAGCAGGCAGGAATTACGCAGCACAGCTGGCAATTGTCAAGCAGATGACAGGCAGGAATCGTGCAGCTCATCGGGCAATTGTCAAGCAGGTGAGCAGAGAGGAATAATGCAGCTCAGCAGGCCCTGATCACGTGACTGAGGACGCACTGTTCACCTGGCTGATCATACACTGATCATGTGATTGATCATGCACTGATCGCCTGGGTATCATGCACTGATCACGTGAATGTGCATGCACTGATCATGTGGATGATCATTCACTGATCACATGGCTGATCATGCACTGGTAACGTGACTATCATGTACTGATCACGGGGCTGATCATGCAATGATCACGCAGTTACCATGTACTGGTCCCGAGACTGATCATGCACTGATCACATAAATGATCATGCACTGATCACGTGGCTGATCATGCACTGATCACGTGACTGATCATGCACTGATCACGTGTCTATCATGCAATGATCAGGTGGCTATCATTCACTGATCTGCTGGCTATCATTCACTGATCATGTGTGAATTATGCAATGATCACGTGACTGATCATGCACTGATTACGTGGCTATCATGCATGATCAGGTGGCTATCATTCACTGATCTGCTGGCTATCATGCACTGATCACATGGATATCACACACTGATCCTGTGGCTGATCATACACCTATCACGTGACTGATCATGCACTGATCACGTGGCTATCATGCACTGATCACGGGGCTGATCAGGCAATGATCACGCAGTTACCATGTACTGGTCCCAAGACTGATCATGCACTGATCACGTAAATGATCATGCACTGATCACGTGGCTGATCATGCACTGATCACGTGACTGATCATGCACTGATCACGTGGCTATCATGCAATGATCAGGTGGCATTCATTCACTGATCTGCTGGCTGTCATTCACTGATCATGTGCGAATTATGCAATGATCACGTGACTGATCATGCACTGATTACGTGACTGATCAGGCACATATCACCTGGCTATAATGCACTGATCAGGTGTCTATCATTCACAGTTCAAGTGTCTGATCATGCCCTGATCACGTGGCTATCATGCCCTGATCACGTGGCTGAGCATGCACTGTTGACGTGGCTGATCACACACCTGTCACGTGACTGATCATGCACTGATCACCTGGCTCTCAGGAACTGATCACGTGGCTGATCATACTCTGCTCACGTAACTGATCATGCACATATCACGTGGCTATCATGCCTTCTCACGTGGCTGGCCATGCAATGATCACGTAGCTACCATGTACTGGTCACGTGACTGATCATGCACAGATCACGTAAATGATCATGCACTGATCACGTGACTGATCATGCACTGATCACGTGACGGATCATGCACTGATTACGTGGCTATCATGCACTGCTCACGTGGCTGATCATGCAATGATCACGTGGCTACCATGCACTGCTCACGTGGCTGATCATGCAATGATCACGTAGCTACCATGTACTGGTCACGTGACTAATCATGAACTGTTCACGTGGCTATAATGCACTGATCACGTGGATATCATGCACTGATTATCTGCCTGTCGTGCACAGATCACGTGACTAATCATGAAAAGATCACGTAGGTTTCATGCACTGATCACGTGTCTCTCATGCACTGATCACGTGGCTGATCATACACTGCTATCGTAACTGATCATGCAGTGATCACGTGGCTACCATGTACTGGTCACGTGACTGATAATGCACTGAACACGTAATTGATCATGCACTGATATCGTGACTGATCATGCACTGACCACGTGACTGATCATGCACTGATCACGTGGCTATCATGCCCTGCTCACGAGGCTGATCATACTATGATCACCTAGCTACCATGTACTGGTCACGTGACTGATCATGCACTGATCACGTAATTGATCATGCACAGATCACGTGGATCATAATGCACTGATCACGTGACCGATCATGCACTAATCACGTGACTGATCCTGCACTGATCACGTGGTAATCATGCACTGATCACGTGGCTGATCATACACTGATCACATGCCTGGTCATGCACAGATCACGTGACTACTCATGAACTGATCACGTGGCTATTATGCACTGATGACGTGGGTATCACGCACTGATCACGTGGCTGATCATACACCTATCACGTGACTGATCATGCATTGATCACTTGGCTCTCATGCACTGATCATGTGGCTGATCATACAGTGCTTACCTAACTGATCATGCACTGATCACGTGGCTATCATGTACTGATCACGGGGCTGATCATGCAATAATCACGTAGCTACCATGTAGTGGTCACGTGTCTGATCATGCACTGATCACTTCGCTGATTATGTACTGCTCATGTAACTGATCATGCACTGATCACGTGGCTATCATGCACTGATCACGTGGCTGATTATGCAATGATCACGTAGCTACCCTGTACTGGTCACGTGAATGATCATGCACTGATAACCTAATTGATCATGCACTGATCACGTGACTGATCATGCACGCATCAGGTGACTGATCATGCACTGATCACGTGGCTATCATGCACTGTTCACGTGGCTGATTATACCCTGATCACCTGCCTGGTCATGCACAGATCACGTGACTAATCATGAACTGATCACGTAGCTATCATGCACTGATCACCTAGCTGATAATGCACTGATCACGTGGCTATCATGCACTGATCACGTGGCTATCATGCACTGATCACGTGGCTGATCATGCTCTGTTCACATGGCTGATCACACAACTGTCACGTGACTGATCATGCACTGATCACATGTCTGATCATGCACTGACCACGTGACTGATCATGCACTGATGTCGTGGCTATCATGCCCTGCTCACGAGGCTGATCATGCAATGATCACGTAGCTACCATATACTGGTCACGTGACTGATCATGCACTGATCACCTAATTGATCATGCACTGATCACGTGGCTGATCATGCACTGATCATGTGGCTGATCATACACTGATCACGTGATTGATCATGCACTGATCACGTGACTGATCATGCACTGATCACGTGGCTATCATGCACTGATAACTTGGCTGGTCATACACTGGTCACTTGGCTGGTCATACACTGTTCACGTGCCTGGTCATGCACAGATCCTGTGACTAATCATGAACTGATCACGTTGCTATCATGCACTGGTCACGTGTATATCATGCACTGATCACGGGGCTGATCACACACGTATCACGTGACTGATCATGCACTGGTCACATGGCTATCATGCACTGATTACGTGACAATCATGCACTGATCACGTGGCTGATCATGCACTGATCACATAATTGATCATGCACTGATCACGTGACTGATCATGCACTGATCACGTGACTGATCATGCACTGATCACGTGGCTATCATGCACTGCTCACGTGGCTGATCATGCAATGATCACGTAGCTACCATGTACCGGTCACGTGACTGATCATGCACGCATCAGGTGACTGATCATGCACTGATCACGTGGCTATCATGCACTGTTCACGTGGCTGATTACACCCTGATCACCTGCCTGGTCATGCACAGATCATGAGACTAATCATGAACTGATCACGTAGCTATCATGCACTGATCACGTGACTGAACATGCACTGTTCACATGGCTGATCACAAACCTGTCACGTGACTGATCATGCACTGATCACGTGGCTCTCATGCACTGATGACGTGGCTTGTCATACTCTGCTCACGTAACTCATCATGCACACATCACGTGGCTACCATGCACTGCTCACGTGGCTGGTCATGCAATTATCACGTAGCTACCATGTACTGGTCACGTGACTGGTCATGCACAGATAACATAAATGATCATGCACTGATCACGTAACTGATCATGCACGGATACTTGGCTACCATGCCCTGCTCACGAGGCTGATCATGCAATGATCATGTAGCTACCATGTACTGTTCACGTTACTGATCATGCACTGATCACGTGGCTATAATGCACTGATCACGTTGATATCATGCACTGATCACGTGGCTGATCATACACGTATCACGTGACTGATCATGCACTGATCACGTGGCTATCATGCACTGGTCACGTTGCTGATCATTCAATGATCACGTGGCTGATCATGCACTGATCACGTGGCTCTCATGCACAGGTCACAGGACTGGTCATGCACTGATTACATAATTGATCATTCACTGATCACGTGAGTGATCATGAACTGACCACTTGACTGATCATGCTCTGATCACGTGGCTCGCATGCCCTGCTCACCAGGCTGATCATGCAATGATCATATAGCTACCATGTACTGTTCACGTAACTGATCATGCACTGATCATGTAATTGATCATGCAATGATCACGTGGCTATCAAGCCCTGATCACGTGGCTGAACATGCACTGTTGACGTGGCTGATCATGCACTGATCACGTGCCTATCCTGCACTGCTCACGTGGCTGATCATGCAATGATCACGTAGCTACCATGTACCGGTCACGTGACTGATCATGCACGCATCAGGTGACTGATCATGCACTGATCACGTTGCTATCAGGCACTGTTCACGTGGCTGATTATACCCTGATCACCTGCCTGGTCATGCACAGATCACGAGACTAATCATGAACTGATCACGTAGCTATCATGCACTGATCACGTGACTGAACATGCACTGTTCATGTGGCTGATCACAAACCTGTCACGTGACTGATCATGCACTGATCACGTGGCTGATCATGCACTGATCACGTGACTGATCATGCACTGATCACGTGTCTATCATGCAATGATCAGGTGGCTATCATTCACTGATCTGCTGGCTATCATTCACTGATCATGTGTGAATTATGCAATGATCACGTGACTGATCATGCACTGATTACGTGGCTATCATGCATGATCAGGTGGCTATCATTCACTGATCTGCTGGCTATCATGCACTGATCACGTGGATATCACACACTGATCCTGTGGCTGATCATACACCTATCACGTGACTGATCATGCACTGATCACGTGGCTATCATGCACTGATCACGGGGCTGATCAGGCAATGATCACGCAGTTACCATGTACTGGTCCCGAGACTGATCATGCACTGATCACGTAAATGATCATGCACTGATCACGTGGCTGATCATGCACTGATCACGTGGCTGATCATGCACTGATCACGAAGCTGATCATACAATGATCACTTGATTGTGCATGCACTGATCACGTGGCTGATCATGCACCGATCACGTGGCTGATCATACACTGGTCACCTGACTGATCATGCACTGATTACGTGCCTGATCATGCACTGATCACGTGACTGATCATGCACTGATCACGTGGCTATCATGCAATGATCAGGTGGCATTCATTCACTGATCTGCTGGCTGTCATTCACTGATCATGTGCGAATTATGCAATGATCACGTGACTGATCATGCACTGATTACGTGACTGATCAGGCACATATCACCTGGCTATAATGCACTGATCAGGTGTCTATCATTCACAGTTCAAGTGTCTGATCATGCCCTGAACACGTGGCTATCATGCCCTGATCACGTGGCTGAGCATGCACTGTTGACGTGGCTGATCACACACCTGTCACGTGACTGATCATGCACTGATCACCTGGCTCTCAGGAACTGATCACGTGGCTGATCATACTCTGCTCACGTAACTGATCATGCACACATCACGTGGCTATCATGCCTTCTCACGTGGCTGGCCATGCAATGATCACGTAGCTACCATGTACTGGTCACGTGACTGATCATGCACAGATCACGTAAATGATTATGCACTGATCACGTGACGGATCATGCACTGATCACGTGGCTATCATGCACTGCTCACGTGGCTGATCATGCAATGATCACGTGGCTACCATGCACTGCTCACGTGGCTGACCATGCAATGATCACGTAGCTACCATGTACTGGTCACGTGACTAATCATGAACTGATCACGTGGCTGTAATGCACTGATCACGTGGATATCATGCACTGATTATCTGCCTGTCGTGCACAGATCACGTGACTAATCATGAACAGATCACGTAGGTTTCACGCACTGATCACGTGGATATCATGCACTGATCACATGGCTGATCATACACCTATCACGTGACTGATCATGCACTGATCACGTGGCTCTCATGCACTGATTACGTGGCTGAGCATACACTGCTATCGTAACTGATCATGCAGTGATCACGTGGCTACCATGTACTGGTCACGTGACTGATCATGCACTGAACACGTAATTGATCATGCACTGATCACGTGACTGATCATGCACTAACCACGTGACAGATCAAGCACTGATCACGTGGCTATCATGCCCTGCTCACGAGGCTGATCATACTATGATCACCTAGCTACCATGTACTGGTCACGTGACTGATCATGCACTGATCACGTAATTGATCATGCACAGATCACGTGGATCATCATGCACTGATCACGTGACCGATCATGCACTAATCACGTGACTGATCCTGCACTGATCACGTGGTAATCATGCACTGATCACGTGGCTGATCATACACTGATCACGTGCCTGGTCATGCACAGATCACGTGACTACTCATGAACTGATCACGTGGCTATTATGCACTGATGACGTGGGTATCACGCACTGATCACGTGGCTAATCATACACCTATCACGTGACTGATCATGCACTGATCACTTGGCTCTCATGCACTGATCATGTGGCTGATCATACAGTGCTTACCTAACTGATCATGCACTGATCACGTGGCTATCATGTACTGATCACGGGGCTGATCATGCAATGATCACGTAGCTACCATGTAGTGGTCACGTAACTGATCATGCACTGATCACGGAAATGACCATGCACTGATCACGTGGCTCTCATGCACTGATCACGTGGCTGATCATACTCTGCTCAGGTAACTCATCATGCACACATCACGTGGCTATCATACACTGCTCACCTGGCTGGCCATGCAATGATCACGTAGCTACCATGTACTGGTCACGGGACTGATCATGCATGGATCACGTGGCTACCATGCCCTGCTCACGAGGCTGATCATGCAATGATCATGTAGCTACCATGTACTGTTCCCGTGACTGATCATGCACTGATCACGTGGCTATAATGCACTGATCACGTAGATATCATGCACTGATTATCTGCCTGTCGTGCACAGATCACGTGACTAATCATGAACAGATCACGTAGGTTTCACGCACTGATCACGTGGATATCATGCACTGATCACGTGACTGCACATGCACTGCTCATGTGACTGAGCATGCAGTGATCATGTAGCTAACATGCATTGATCACTTGGCTATCATGCACTGAACACTTGGCTGATCATTCACTGATCGCATGACTGCACATGCACTGATCACGTGGCTGATCATACAGTGATCAAGTGGCTGATCATGCACTGATCACGTTGCTGATCATGCACTGATCACGTGGCTGATCATGCACTGATCACGAAGTTGATCATACACTGATCACGTGACTGTGCATGCACTGATCACGTAGCTGATCATGCACTGATCACTTGGCTGATCATACACTGATCACGTGGCGCATCATGGTCTAATCACGTTGTGGATTATGCACTGATCACGTGCCTGATAATACAGTGATCACGTGGCTGATCATGCACTGATCATGTGGATGATCATACACTGATCACATGACTGATCATGCACTGATCACATGCCTGACCATGCACTGATCATGTGGCTGATCATGCACTGATCATGAAGCTGATCATACACTGATCACGGGATTGTGCATGCACTGATCACGTGGCCGATATTGCACGGATCACGTGGCTGATCATACACTGATCACTTGGCTGATCATGCACTAATCACGTTGCGGATCATGCACTCATCACGTGGCTGATCATACACTGATCATGTGGCTGATCATGCACTGATCACGTGTTTGATCGTACACTGATCACGTGACTTATTATGCATTAATCACGTTAATTATCATGCTCTGATCAGGTTGCTATCATGCACTGATTACGTGGCTGATCATACACTACTATGGTGACTGCGAATGCACTGATCACGTTCCTGATCATGCACTGATCCCGTGGCTGATCATGCACTGATCACGTGACTGATCATGCACTGGGCACGTGGCTATCATGCACTGATCACGTGGCTGATCATACACTGGTCACCTGACTGATCATGCGATGATCATGTTTGCTATCATACGCTGATCATGTGCCTTTGGAGGCAATAAACAAAGAGCTGAGTAGGCAAGAATCAAAGAGTCAGCAGGCAATAATCATGGAACTCAGCTCTGAGGAATCATGCTGCTCAGCTGGCAATAATCAAGCAGCTGAGCAGGCAGGAATTATGCAGCACAGGTGGCAATTGTCAAGCAGATGACAGGCAGGAATAATGCAGCTCAGCTGGCAATTGTCAAGCAGGTGAGCAGAGAGGAATAACGCAGCTCAGCAGGCCCTGATCACATGACTGAGCACGCACTGTTCACGTGACTGATCATGCACTGATCACGTGACTGATCATGCACTGATCACCTGGGTATCATGCACTGATCACGTGACTGCGCATGCACTGATCATCTGGATGATCATTCACTGATGAACGTGTCTGATCATACTGATCACGTGATTGATCATGCACTGATCACTTGGACATCATGCAATGATCACGTGGCTGATCATACACTGTTCACATGTCTGATCATGCACTGATCACTTCGCTGATTATATACTACTCATGTAACTGATCATGCACTGATCACGTGGCTATCATGCACTGATCACGTGGCTGATCATGCAATGATCACGTAGCTACCCTGTACTGGTCACGTGACTGATCATGCACTGATAACCTAATTGATCATGCACTGATCACGTGACTGATCATGCACGCATCAGGTGACTGATCATGCACTGATCACGTGGCTATCATGCACTGTTCTCGTGGCTGTTTATACCCTGATCACCTGCCTGGTCATGCACAGATCACGTGACTAATCATGAACTGTTCACGTAGCTATCTTGCACTGATCACCTGGCTGATCATGCACTGATCACGTGGCTATCATGCACCGATCACGTGGCTATCATGCACTGATCACGTGGCTGATCATGCACTGTTCACGTGGCTGATCACACACCTGTCACCTGACTGATCATGCACTGATCACATGACTGATCATGCACTGACCACGGGGCTATCACGCACTGCTCACGTGGCTATCATGCCCTGCTCACCAGGCTGATCATGCAATGATCATGTAGCTACCATGTACTGGTCACGAGAGTGATCATGCACTGATCATGTAATTGATCATGCACTGATCACGTGGCTGATCATGCACTGATCACGTGACTGATCATGCACTGATCACGTGGCTATCATGCACTGCTCACCTGGCTCATCATGCAATGATCACGTAGCTACCATGTACCGGTCACGTGACTGATCATGCACGCATCAGGTGACTGATCATGCACTTATCACGTGGCTATCATGCACTGTTCACGTGGCTGATTATACCCTGATCACCTGCCTGGTCATGCACAGATCATGAGACTAATCATGAACTGATCACGTAGCTATCATGCACTGATCACCTAGCTGATAATGCACTGATCACGTGGATATCATGCACTGATCACGTGGCTATCATGCAATGATCACGTGGCTATCATGCACTAATCATGTGGCTGATCATGCTCTGTTCACGTGGCTGATCACACAACTGTCATGTGACTGAACATGCACTGATCACGTGACTCTCATGCACTGATCACATGTCTGCTCATGCACTGACCATGTGACTGATCATGCACTGATGACGTGGCTATCATGCCCTGCTCATGAGGCTGATCATGCAATGATCACGTAGCTACGATATACTGGTCACGTGACTGATCATGCACTGATCACCTAATTGATCATGCACTGATCACGTGGCTGATCATGCACGCATCAGGTGGCTGATCATTCACTGATCACGTGACTGATCATGCACTGATCACGTGGCTATCAAGCAATGATCACGTGGCTATCATGCACTGATCATGTGGCTGATCATGCTCTGTTCACGTGGCTGATCACACAACTGTCACGTGACTGATCATGCACTGATCACGTGACTCTCATGCACTGATCACATGTCTGATCATGCACTGACCACGTGACTGATCATGCACTGATGACGTAGCTATCATGCCCTGCTCACGAGGCTGATCATGCAATGATCACGTAGCTACCATATACTGGTCACGTGACTGATGCACTGATCACCTAATTGATCATGCACTGATCACATGGCTGATCATACACTGATCACGTGATTGATTATGCACTGATCACGTGATTGATCATGCACTGATCACGTGACTGATCATGCACTGATCACGTGGCTATAATGCACTGATAACTTGGCTGGTCATACACTGGTCACGTGCCTGGTCATGCACAGATCCTGTGACTAATCATGAACTGATCACGTGGTTATCATGCACTGATCATGTGGATATCATGCACTGATCACGTGGCTGATCACACATGTATCACATGAATGATCATGCACTGATCACGTGGCTATCATGCACTGATCACGTGGCTGATCGTGCATTGATCACATAATTGATCATGCACTGATCACGTGACTGATCATGCACTGATCACGTGGCTGATCATACACCTATTACGTGACTGATCATGCACTGATCATGTGGCTCTCATGCACTGATCACGAGGCTGATCATACTCTGCTCACGTAACTGATCATGCACTGATCACGTGGCTATCATGCACTGTTCACGTGGCTGATTATGCAATGATCACGTAGCTACCATGCACTGGTCATGTGACTGATCATGCACAGATCACGTAAATGATCATGCACTGATCACGTGACTGATCATGCACTGATCACGTGACTGATCCTGCACTGATCACGTGGCTATCATGCACTGCTCACGTGACTGATCATGCAATGTTCACATAGCTACCATATACTGTTCACCTGACTGATCATGCACTGATAACATAATTGATCATGCACTGATCAGGTGACTGATCATGCACAGATCACGTAAATGATCATGCACTGATCACATGACTGATCATGCACTGATCACGTGACTGATTATGCCCTGATCCCGTGGCTGTCATGCACTGCTCACGTGGCTGATCATTCAATGATCACGTAGCTACGATATACTGGTCACGTGACTGATCATGCACTGATCACCTAATTGATCATGCACTGATCATGTGGCTGATCATGCACGCATCAGGTGGCTGATCATGCACTGATCACGTGACTGATCATGCACTGATCACGTGGCTATCATGCAATGATCACGTGGCTATCATGCACTGATCACGTGGCTGATCATGCTCTGTTCACGTGGCTGATCACACAACTGTAACGTGACTGATCATGCACTGATCACGTGACTCTCATGCACTGATCACATGTCTGATCATGCACTGACCACGTGACTGATCATGCACTGATGACGTGGCTATCATGCCCTGCTCACGAGGCTGATCATGCAATGATCACGTAGCTACCATATACTGGTCACGTGACTGATGCACTGATCACCTAATTGATCATGCACTGATCACATGGCTGATCATACACTGATCCCGTGATTGATTATGCACTGATCACGTGATTGATCATGCACTGATCACGTGACTGATCATGCACTGATCACGTGGCTATAATGCACTGATAACTTGGCTGGTCATACACTGGTCACGTGCCTGGTCATGCACAGATCCTGTGACTAATCATGAACTGATCACGTGGTTATCATGCACTGATCATGTGGATATCATGCACTGATCACGTGGCTGATCACACATGTATCACATGAATGATCATGCACTGATCACGTGGCTATCATGCACTGATCACGTGGCTGATCATGCATTGATCACATAATTGATCATGCACTGATCACGTGACTGATCATGCACTGATCACGTGGCTGATCATACACCTATTACGTGACTGATCATGCACTGATCATGTGGCTCTCATGCACTGATCACGAGGCTGATCATACTCTGCTCACGTAACTGATCATGCACTGATCACGTGGCTATCATGCACTGTTCACGTGGCTGATTATGCAATGATCACGTAGCAACCATGTATTGGTCACGTGACTGATCATGCACTGATCACGTAATTGATCCGGCACTGATCACATAGCTCATCCTGCACTGATCACGTGACTGTTCACGCACTGATAACTTGACTGATCATGCACTGATCACGGAAATGATCATGCACTGATCACGTGACTGATCATGCACTTATCACCTGACTGATCATGCAATGATCACGGGGCTATCATGCAATGATCAGGTGGCTATCATTCACTTCTCTGTTGGCTATCATTCACTGATCATGTGTCGAATTATTCAATGATCATGTGACTGATCATGCACTGATTACGTGACTAATCATGCACTGATACCGTGACTGAGCATGGACTGATCACATGACTATCATGTAGTGATCACGTGACTTAATGGCACTGATCAGGTGACTGATCATGCGCTGATCATGTTTACTATCATACACTGATCATGTGCCTCTGGAGGCAATAAACAGAGAGCTGAGTAGGCACGAATCAAACAGTCAGCAGGCAATAATCATGGAACTCAGCTGTGAGGAATCATGCTGCCCAGCTGGCAATAATCAAACAGCTGAGCAGGCAGGAATTACGCAGCACAGCTGGCAATTGTCAAGCAGATGACAGGCAGGAATCGTGCAGCTCATCGGGCAATTGTCAAGCAGGGGAGCAGAGAGGAATAATGCAGCTCAGCAGGCCCTGATCACGTGACTGAGGACGCACTGTTCACCTGGCTGATCATACACTGATCATGTGATTGATCATGCACTGATCGCCTGGGTATCATGCACTGATCACGTGAATGTGCATGCACTGATCATGTGGATGATCATTCACTGATCACATGGCTGATCATGCACTGGTAACGTGACTATCATGTACTGATCACGGGGCTGATCATGCAATGATCACGCAGTTACCATGTACTGGTCCCGAGACTGATCATGCACTGATCACATAAATGATCATGCACTGATCACGTGGCTGATCATGCACTGATCACGTGACTGATCATGCACTGATCACGTGTCTATCATGCAATGATCAGGTGGCTATCATTCACTGATCTGCTGGCTATCATTCACTGATCATGTGTGAATTATGCAATGATCACGTGACTGATCATGCACTGATTACGTGGCTATCATGCATGATCAGGTGGCTATCATTCACTGATCTGCTGGCTATCATGCACTGATCACGTGGATATCACACACTGATCCTGTGGCTGATCATACACCTATCACGTGACTGATCATGCACTGATCACGTGGCTATCATGCACTGATCACGGGGCTGATCAGGCAATGATCACGCAGTTACCATGTACTGGTCCCAAGACTGATCATGCACTGATCACGTAAATGATCATGCACTGATCACGTGGCTGATCATGCACTGATCACGTGACTGATCATGCACTGATCACGTGGCTATCATGCAATGATCAGGTGGCATTCATTCACTGATCTGCTGGCTGTCATTCACTGATCATGTGCGAATTATGCAATGATCACGTGACTGATCATGCACTGATTACGTGACTGATCAGGCACATATCACCTGGCTATAATGCACTGATCAGGTGTCTATCATTCACAGTTCAAGTGTCTGATCATGCCCTGATCACGTGGCTATCATGCCCTGATCACGTGGCTGAGCATGCACTGTTGACGTGGCTAATCAAACACCTGTCACGTGACTGATCATGCACTGATCACCTGGCTCTCAGGAACTGATCACGTGGCTGATCATACTCTGCTCACGTAACTGATCATGCACATATCACGTGGCTATCATGCCTTCTCACGTGGCTGGCCATGCAATGATCACGTAGCTACCATGTACTGGTCACGTGACTGATCATGCACAGATCACGTAAATGATCATGCACTGATCACGTGACTGATCATGCACTGATCACGTGACGGATCATGCACTGATTACGTGGCTATCATGCACTGCTCACGTGGCTGATCATGCAATGATCACGTGGCTACCATGCACTGCTCACGTGGCTGATCATGCAATGATCACGTAGCTACCATGTACTGGTCACGTGACTAATCATGAACTGTTCACGTGGCTATAATGCACTGATCACGTGGATATCATGCACTGATTATCTGCCTGTCGTGCACAGATCACGTGACTAATCATGAAAAGATCACGTAGGTTTCATGCACTGATCACGTGTCTCTCATGCACTGATCACGTGGCTGATCATACACTGCTATCGTAACTGATCATGCAGTGATCACGTGGCTACCATGTACTGGTCACGTGACTGATAATGCACTGAACACGTAATTGATCATGCACTGATATCGTGACTGATCATGCACTGACCACGTGACTGATCATGCACTGATCACGTGGCTATCATGCCCTGCTCACGAGGCTGATCATACTATGATCACCTAGCTACCATGTACTGGTCACGTGACTGATCATGCACTGATCACGTAATTGATCATGCACAGATCACGTGGATCATCATGCACTGATCACGTGACCGATCATGCACTAATCACGTGACTGATCCTGCACTGATCACGTGGTAATCATGCACTGATCACGTGGCTGATCATACACTGATCACATGCCTGGTCATGCACAGATCACGTGACTACTCATGAACTGATCACGTGGCTATTATGCACTGATGACGTGGGTATCACGCACTGATCACGTGGCTGATCATACACCTATCACGTGACTGATCATGCATTGATCACTTGGCTCTCATGCACTGATCATGTGGCTGATCATACAGTGCTTACCTAACTGATCATGCACTGATCACGTGGCTATCATGTACTGATCACGGGGCTGATCATGCAATAATCACGTAGCTACCATGTAGTGGTCACGTGTCTGATCATGCACTGATCACTTCGCTGATTATGTACTGCTCATGTAACTGATCATGCACTGATCACGTGGCTATCATGCACTGATCACGTGGCTGATTATGCAATGATCACGTAGCTACCCTGTACTGGTCACGTGAATGATCATGCACTGATAACCTAATTGATCATGCACTGATCACGTGACTGATCATGCACGCATCAGGTGACTGATCATGCACTGATCACGTGGCTATCATGCACTGTTCACGTGGCTGATTATACCCTGATCACCTGCCTGGTCATGCACAGATCACGTGACTAATCATGAACTGATCACGTAGCTATCATGCACTGATCACCTAGCTGATAATGCACTGATCACGTGGCTATCATGCACTGATCACGTGGCTATCATGCACTGATCACGTGGCTGATCATGCTCTGTTCACATGGCTGATCACACAACTGTCACGTGACTGATCATGCACTGATCACATGTCTGATCATGCACTGACCACGTGACTGATCATGCACTGATGTCGTGGCTATCATGCCCTGCTCACGAGGCTGATCATGCAATGATCACGTAGCTACCATATACTGGTCACGTGACTGATCATGCACTGATCACCTAATTGATCATGCACTGATCACGTGGCTGATCATGCACTGATCATGTGGCTGATCATACACTGATCACGTGATTGATCATGCACTGATCACGTGACTGATCATGCACTGATCACGTGGCTATCATGCACTGATAACTTGGCTGGTCATACACTGGTCACTTGGCTGGTCATACACTGTTCACGTGCCTGGTCATGCACAGATCCTGTGACTAATCATGAACTGATCACGTTGCTATCATGCACTGGTCACGTGTATATCATGCACTGATCACGGGGCTGATCACACACGTATCACGTGACTGATCATGCACTGGTCACATGGCTATCATGCACTGATTACGTGACAATCATGCACTGATCACGTGGCTGATCATGCACTGGTCACATAATTGATCATGCACTGATCACGTGACTGATCATGCACTGATCACGTGGCTATCATGCACTGCTCACGTGGCTGATCATGCAATGATCACGTAGCTACCATGTACCGGTCACGTGACTGATCATGCACGCATCAGGTGACTGATCATGCACTGATCACGTGGCTATCATGCACTGTTCACGTGGCTGATTATACCCTGATCACCTGCCTGGTCATGCACAGATCATGAGACTAATCATGAACTGATCACGTAGCTATCATGCACTGATCACGTGACTGAACATGCACTGTTCACATGGCTGATCACAAACCTGTCACGTGACTGATCATGCACTGATCACGTGGCTCTCATGCACTGATGACGTGGCTGATCATACTCTGCTCACGTAACTCATCATGCACACATCACGTGGCTACCATGCACTGCTCACGTGGCTGGTCATGCAATTATCACGTAGCTACCATGTACTGGTCACGTGACTGGTCATGCACAGATAACATAAATGATCATGCACTGATCACGTAACTGATCATGCACGGATACTTGGCTACCATGCCCTGCTCACGAGGCTGATCATGCAATGATCATGTAGCTACCATGTACTGTTCACGTTACTGATCATGCACTGATCACGTGGCTATAATGCACTGATCACGTTGATATCATGCACTGATCACGTGGCTGATCATACACGTATCACGTGACTGATCATGCACTGATCACGTGGCTATCATGCACTGGTCACGTTGCTGATCATTCAATGATCACGTGGCTGATCATGCACTGATCACGTGGCTCTCATGCACAGGTCACAGGACTGGTCATGCACTGATTATGTAATTGATCATTCACTGATCACGTGAGTGATCATGAACTGACCACTTGACTGATCATGCTCTGATCACGTGGCTCGCATGCCCTGCTCACCAGGCTGATCATGCAATGATCATATAGCTACCATGTACTGTTCACGTAACTGATCATGCACTGATCATGTAATTGATCATGCAATGATCACGTGGCTATCAAGCCCTGATCACGTGGCTGAACATGCACTGTTGACGTGGCTGATCATGCACTGATCACGTGCCTATCCTGCACTGCTCACGTGGCTGATCATGCAATGATCACGTAGCTACCATGTACCGGTCACGTGACTGATCATGCACGCATCAGGTGACTGATCATGCACTGATCACGTTGCTATCAGGCACTGTTCACGTGGCTGATTATACCCTGATCACCTGCCTGGTCATGCACAGATCACGAGACTAATCATGAACTGATCACGTAGCTATCATGCACTGATTACGTGACTGAACATGCACTGTTCATGTGGCTGATCACAAACCTGTCACGTGACTGATCATGCACTGATCACGTGGCTGATCATGCACTGATCACGTGACTGATCATGCACTGATCACGTGTCTATCATGCAATGATCATGTGGCTATCATTCACTGATCTGCTGGCTATCATTCACTGATCATGTGTGAATTATGCAATGATCACGTGACTGATCATGCACTGATTACGTGGCTATCATGCATGATCAGGTGGCTATCATTCACTGATCTGCTGGCTATCATGCACTGATCACGTGGATATCACACACTGATCCTGTGGCTGATCATACACCTATCACGTGACTGATCATGCACTGATCACGTGGCTATCATGCACTGATCACGGGGCTGATCAGGCAATGATCACGCAGTTACCATGTACTGGTCCCGAGACTGATCATGCACTGATCACGTAAATGATCATGCACTGATCACGTGGCTGATCATGCACTGATCACGTGGCTGATCATGCACTGATCACGAAGCTGATCATACAATGATCACTTGATTGTGCATGCACGGATCACGTGGCTGATCATGCACCGATCACGTTCTGATCATACACTGGTCACCTGACTGATCATGCACTGATTACGTGCCTGATCATGCACTGATCACGTGACTGATCATGCACTGATCACGTGGCTATCATGCAATGATCAGGTGGCATTCATTCACTGATCTGCTGGCTGTCATTCACTGATCATGTGCGAATTATGCAATGATCACGTGACTGATCATGCACTGATTACGTGACTGATCA
The DNA here is from genome assembly GCF_002263795.3 of Bos taurus. Classification (NCBI taxonomy): domain Eukaryota; kingdom Metazoa; phylum Chordata; class Mammalia; order Artiodactyla; family Bovidae; genus Bos; species Bos taurus. The sequence goes on from NW_020191285.1 coordinate 48,202, forward strand.
GGCACATATCACCTGGCTATAATGCACTGATCAGGTGTCTATCATTCACAGTTCAAGTGTCTGATCATGCCCTGATCACGTGGCTATCATGCCCTGATCACGTGGCTGAGCATGCACTGTTGACGTGGCTGATCACACACCTGTCACGTGACTGATCATGCACTGATCACCTGGCTCTCAGGAACTGATCACGTGGCTGATCATACTCTGCTCACGTAACTGATCATGCACACATCACGTGGCTATCATGCCTTCTCACGTGGCTGGCCATGCAATGATCACGTAGCTACCATGTACTGGTCACGTGACTGATCATGCACAGATCACGTAAATGATTATGCACTGATCACGTGACGGATCATGCACTGATCACGTGGCTATCATGCACTGCTCACGTGGCTGATCATGCAATGATCACGTGGCTACCATGCACTGCTCACGTGGCTGACCATGCAATGATCACGTAGCTACCATGTACTGGTCACGTGACTAATCATGAACTGATCACGTGGCTGTAATGCACTGATCACGTGGATATCATGCACTGATTATCTGCCTGTCGTGCACAGATCACGTGACTAATCATGAACAGATCACGTAGGTTTCACGCACTGATCACGTGGATATCATGCACTGATCACATGGCTGATCATACACCTATCACGTGACTGATCATGCACTGATCACGTGGCTCTCATGCACTGATTACGTGGCTGAGCATACACTGCTATCGTAACTGATCATGCAGTGATCACGTGGCTACCATGTACTGGTCACGTGACTGATAATGCACTGAACACGTAATTGATCATGCACTGATCACGTGACTGATCATGCACTAACCACGTGACAGATCAAGCACTGATCACGTGGCTATCATGCCCTGCTCACGAGGCTGACCATACTATGATCACCTAGCTACCATGTACTGGTCACGTGACTGATCATGCACTGATCACGTAATTGATCATGCACAGATCACGTGGATCATCATGCACTGATCACGTGACCGATCATGCACTAATCACGTGACTGATCCTGCACTGATCACGTGGTAATCATGCACTGATCACGTGGCTGATCATACACTGATCACGTGCCTGGTCATGCACAGATCACGTGACTACTCATGAACTGATCACGTGGCTATTATGCACTGATGACGTGGGTATCACGCACTGATCACGTGGCTAATCATACACCTATCACGTGACTGATCATGCACTGATCACTTGGCTCTCATGCACTGATCATGTGGCTGATCATACAGTGCTTACCTAACTGATCATCCACTGATCACGTGGCTATCATGTACTGATCACGGGGCTGATCATGCAATGATCACGTAGCTACCATGTAGTGGTCACGTAACTGATCATGGAAATGACCATGCACTGATCACGTGGCTCTCATGCACTGATCACGTGGCTGATCATACTCTGCTCAGGTAACTCATCATGCACACATCACGTGGCTATCATACACTGCTCACCTGGCTGGCCATGCAATGATCACGTAGCTACCATGTACTGGTCACGTGACTGATCATGCATGGATCACGTGGCTACCATGCCCTGCTCACGAGGCTGATCATGCAATGATCATGTAGCTACCATGTACTGTTCCCGTGACTGATCATGCACTGATCACGTGGCTATAATGCACTGATCACGTAGATATCATGCACTGATTATCTGCCTGTCGTGCACAGATCACGTGACTAATCATGAACAGATCACGTAGGTTTCACGCACTGATCACGTGGATATCATGCACTGATCACGTGACTGCACATGCACTGCTCATGTGACTGAGCATGCAGTGATCATGTAGCTAACATGCATTGATCACTTGGCTATCATGCACTGAACACTTGGCTGATCATTCACTGATCGCATGACTGCACATGCACTGATCACGTGGCTGATCATACAGTGATCAAGTGGCTGATCATGCACTGATCACGTTGCTGATCATGCACTGATCACGTGGCTGATCATGCACTGATCACGAAGTTGATCATACACTGACCTCGTGACTGTGCATGCACTGATCACGTAGCTGATCATGCACTGATCACTTGGCTGATCATACACTGATCACGTGGCGCATCATGGTCTAATCACGTTGTGGATTATGCACTGATTACGTGCCTGATAATACAGTGATCACGTGGCTGATCATGCACTGATCATGTGGATGATCATACACTGATCACATGACTGATCATGCACTGATCACATGCCTGACCATGCACTGATCATGTGGCTGATCATGCACTGATCATGAAGCTGATCATACACTGATCACAGGATTGTGCATGCACTGATCACGTGGCTGATATTGCACGGATCACGTGGCTGATCATACACTGATCACTTGGCTGATCATGCACTAATCACGTTGCGGATCATGCACTCATCACGTGGCTGATCATACACTGATCATGTGGCTGATCATGCACTGATCACGTGTTTGATCGTACACTGATCACGTGACTTATTATGCATTAATCACGTTAATTATCATGCTCTGATCAGGTTGCTATCATGCACTGATTACGTGGCTGATCATACACTACTATGGTGACTGCGAATGCACTGATCACGTTCCTGATCATGCACTGATCCCGTCGCTGATCATGCACTGATCACGTGACTGATCATGCACTGGGCACGTGGCTATCATGCACTGATCACGTGGCTGATCATACACTGGTCACCTGACTGATCATGCACTGATTACGTGCCTGATCATGCACTGATCACGTGGCTGGTCATGCACTGATCACGTGCCTGATCATGCACTGATCACGTGGCTGATTATGCACTGATCACGAAGCTGATCATACAATGATCACTTGATTGTGCATGCAATGATCACGTGGCTGATCATGCACTGATCACGTGGCTCTTATGCACAGGTCACATGACTGGTCATGCACTGATTACGTAATTGATCATTCACTGATCACGTGAGTGATCATGAACTGACCACTTGAATGATCATGCTCTGATCACGTGGCTCTCATGCCCTGCTCACGAGGCTGATCATGCAATGATCATATAGCTAGCATGTACTGTTCACGTAACTGATCATGCACTGATCATGTAATTGATCATGCACTGATCACGTGGCTATAATGCACTGATCACGTTGATATCATGCACTGATCACGTGGCTGATCATACACGTATCACGTGACTGATCATGCACTGATCACGTGGCTATCATGCACTGGTCACGTGGCTGATCATTCAATGATCACGTGGCTGATCATGCACTGATCACGTGGCTCTCATGCACAGGTCACATGACTGGTCATGCACTGATTACGTAATTGATCATTCACTGATCACGTGAGTGATCATGAACTGACCACTTGACTGATCATGCTCTGATCACGTGGCTCTCATGCCCTGCTCACGAGGCTGATCATGCAATGATCATTTAGCTACCATGTACTGTTCACGTAACTGATCATGCACTGATCATGTAATTGATCATGCACTGATCACGTGGCTATCATGCACTGATCACGTGGCTGATCATGCTCTGTTCACGTGGCTGATCACACAACTGTCACGTGACTGATCATGCACTGATCACGTGACTCACATGCACTGATCACATGTCTGATCATGCACTGACCACGTGACAGATTATGCACTGATGACGTGGCCATCCTGCCCTGCTCACGAGGCTGATCATGCAATGATCACGTAGCTACCATATACTGGTCACGTGACTGATCATGCACTGATCACCTAATTGATCATGCACTGATCACGTGGCTGATCATGCACTGATCACCTGGCTGATCATACACTGATCACGTGGCTGATCATACTCTCCTCACGTTAATGATGATGCACACATCACGAGGCTATCATGCACTGCACACGTGGCTGGTCATGCATTGATCACGTAGCTACCATGTAGTGGTCACGTGACTGATCATGCACAGATCACGTAAATGATCATGCACTGATCACGTAACTGATCATGCACTGATCCCGTGACTGATCATGCACTTATCACGTGGCTATCATGCATTGCTCATGTGGCTGATCATACAATGATCACGTAGCTACCATGTAGTGGTCACATGACTGATCATGCACTGATCACGTAATGGACCATGAACTGATCAGGTGACTGATCATGCACTGTTCACGTGACTGATCATGCACTGATCACGTGACTGATCATGCACTGATCACGTGGCTATCATGCACTGCTCATGTGGCTGATCATGCTATGATCACGTAGCTACCATGTACTGGTCACGTGAATGCTCATGCACTGATCACTTAGTGATCATGCACTGATCACCTGGCTGATCATACACTGATCACGTGACTGATCATGCACTGATCACGTGACTTATTATGCACTGTTCACGTGGCTATCATGCACTGATCACTTGGCTGGTCATACACTGATCACGTGCCTGGTCATGCACAGATCATGTGACTAATGATGAACTGATCACGTGGTTATCATGCACTGATCACGTGGATATCATGCACTGATCACGTGGCTGATCACACATGTATCACGTGACTGATCATGCACTGATCACGTGGCTGATCATGCATTGATCACATAATTGATCATGCACTGATCAGGTGACTGATCATGCACTGATCACATGGCTGGTCATACACCTATTATGTTACTGATCATGCACTGATCATGTGGCTCTCATGCACTGATCATGAGGCTGATCATACTCTGCTCACGTAACTGATCATGCACTGATCACGTGGCTATCATGCACTGTTCACGTGGCTGATCATGCAATGATCACGTAGCTACCATGCACTGGTCATGTGACTGATCATGCACAGATCACGTAAATGATCATGCACTGATCACGTGATTGATTATGCCCTGATCACGTGGCTGTCATGCACTGCTCACGTGGCTGATCATGCACTGATCACGTAATTGATCCGGCACTGATCACATAGCTCATCCTGCACTGATCACGTGACTGTTCACGCACTGATAACTTGACTGATCATGCACTGATCACGGAAATGATCATGCACTGATCACGTGACTGATCATGCACTTATCACCTGACTGATCATGCAATGATCACGGGGCTATCATGCAATGATCAGGTGGCTATCATTCATTTCTCTGTTGGCTATCATTCACTGATCATGTGTGGAATTATTCAATGATCATGTGACTGATCATGCACTGATTACGTGACTAATCATGCACTGATACCGTGACTGAGCATGGACTGATCACATGACTATCATGTAGTGATCACGTGACTTAATGGCACTGATCAGGTGACTGATCATGCGCTGATCATGTTTACTATCATACACTGATCATGTGCCTCTGGAGGCAATAAAGAGAGCTGAGTAGGCACGAATAAAACAGTCAGCAGGCAATAATCATGGAACTCAGCTGTGAGGAATCATGCTGCTCAGCTGGCAATAATCAAGCAGCTGAGCAGGCAGGAATTACACAGCACAGCTGGCAATTGTCAAGCAGATGACAGGCAGGAATCGTGCAGCTCAGCTGGCAATTGTCAAGCAGATGAGCAGACACTAATCACGCAGCTCAGCAGGCCCGGATCACGTGACTGAGCATGCACTGTTCACGTGGCTGATCATACACTGATCACGTGATTGATCATGCACTGATCACGTGGCTGATCATGCACTGATCATATGGCTGATCATACACTGATCACGTGATTGATCATGCACTGATCACGTGACTGATCATGCACTGATCACGTGGCTATCATGCACTGATCACCTAGCTGATAATGCACTGATCACGTGGCTATCATGCACTGATCACGTGGCTATCATGCACTGATCACGTGGCTGATCATGCTCTGTTCACATGGCTGATCACACAACTGTCACGTGACTGATCATGCACTGATCACATGTCTGATCATGCACTGACCACGTGACTGATCATGCACTGATGTCGTGGCTATCATGCCCTGCTCACGAGGCTGATCATGCAATGATCACGTAGCTACCATATACTGGTCACGTGACTGATCATGCACTGATCACCTAATTGATCATGCACTGATCACGTGGCTGATCATGCACTGATCATGTGGCTGATCATACACTGATCACGTGATTGATCATGCACTGATCACGTGACTGATCATGCACTGATCACGTGGCTATCATGCACTGATAACTTGGCTGGTCATACACTGGTCACTTGGCTGGTCATACACTGTTCACGTGCCTGGTCATGCACAGATCCTGTGACTAATCATGAACTGATCACGTTGCTATCATGCACTGGTCACGTGTATATCATGCACTGATCACGGGGCTGATCACACACGTATCACGTGACTGATCATGCACTGGTCACATGGCTATCATGCACTGATTACGTGACAATCATGCACTGATCACGTGGCTGATCATGCACTGGTCACATAATTGATCATGCACTGATCACGTGACTGATCATGCACTGATCACGTGGCTATCATGCACTGCTCACGTGGCTGATCATGCAATGATCACGTAGCTACCATGTACCGGTCACGTGACTGATCATGCACGCATCAGGTGACTGATCATGCACTGATCACGTGGCTATCATGCACTGTTCACGTGGCTGATTATACCCTGATCACCTGCCTGGTCATGCACAGATCATGAGACTAATCATGAACTGATCACGTAGCTATCATGCACTGATCACGTGACTGAACATGCACTGTTCACATGGCTGATCACAAACCTGTCACGTGACTGATCATGCACTGATCACGTGGCTCTCATGCACTGATGACGTGGCTGATAATACTCTGCTCACGTAACTCATCATGCACACATCACGTGGCTACCATGCACTGCTCACGTGGCTGGTCATGCAATTATCACGTAGCTACCATGTACTGGTCACGTGACTGGTCATGCACAGATAACATAAATGATCATGCACTGATCACGTAACTGATCATGCACGGATACTTGGCTACCATGCCCTGCTCACGAGGCTGATCATGCAATGATCATGTAGCTACCATGTACTGTTCACGTTACTGATCATGCACTGATCACGTGGCTATAATGCACTGATCACGTTGATATCATGCACTGATCACGTGGCTGATCATACACGTATCACGTGACTGATCATGCACTGATCACGTGGCTATCATGCACTGGTCACGTTGCTGATCATTCAATGATCACGTGGCTGATCATGCACTGATCACGTGGCTCTCATGCACAGGTCACAGGACTGGTCATGCACTGATTACATAATTGATCATTCACTGATCACGTGAGTGATCATGAACTGACCACTTGACTGATCATGCTCTGATCACGTGGCTCGCATGCCCTGCTCACCAGGCTGATCATGCAATGATCATATAGCTACCATGTACTGTTCACGTAACTGATCATGCACTGATCATGTAATTGATCATGCAATGATCACGTGGCTATCAAGCCCTGATCACGTGGCTGAACATGCACTGTTGACGTGGCTGATCATGCACTGATCACGTGCCTATCCTGCACTGCTCACGTGGCTGATCATGCAATGATCACGTAGCTACCATGTACCGGTCACGTGACTGATCATGCACGCATCAGGTGACTGATCATGCACTGATCACGTTGCTATCAGGCACTGTTCACGTGGCTGATTATACCCTGATCACCTGCCTGGTCATGCACAGATCACGAGACTAATCATGAACTGATCACGTAGCTATCATGCACTGATCACGTGACTGAACATGCACTGTTCATGTGGCTGATCACAAACCTGTCACGTGACTGATCATGCACTGATCACGTGGCTGATCATGCACTGATCACGTGACTGATCATGCACTGATCACGTGTCTATCATGCAATGATCATTTGGCTATCATTCACTGATCTGCTGGCTATCATTCACTGATCATGTGTGAATTATGCAATGATCACGTGACTGATCATGCACTGATTACGTGGCTATCATGCATGATCAGGTGGCTATCATTCACTGATCTGCTGGCTATCATGCACTGATCACGTGGATATCACACACTGATCCTGTGGCTGATCATACACCTATCACGTGACTGATCATGCACTGATCACGTGGCTATCATGCACTGATCACGGGGCTGATCAGGCAATGATCACGCAGTTACCATGTACTGGTCCCGAGACTGATCATGCACTGATCACGTAAATGATCATGCACTGATCACGTGGCTGATCATGCACTGATCACGTGGCTGATCATGCACTGATCACGAAGCTGATCATACAATGATCACTTGATTGTGCATGCACGGATCACGTGGCTGATCATGCACCGATCACGTGGCTGATCATACACTGGTCACCTGACTGATCATGCACTGATTACGTGCCTGATCATGCACTGATCACGTGACTGATCATGCACTGATCACGTGGCTATCATGCAATGATCAGGTGGCATTCATTCACTGATCTGCTGGCTGTCATTCACTGATCATGTGCGAATTATGCAATGATCACGTGACTGATCATGCACTGATTACGTGACTGATCAGGCACATATCACCTGGCTATAATGCACTGATCAGGTGTCTATCATTCACAGTTCAAGTGTCTGATCATGCCCTGATCACGTGGCTATCATGCCCTGATCACGTGGCTGAGCATGCACTGTTGACGTGGCTGATCACACACCTGTCACGTGACTGATCATGCACTGATCACCTGGCTCTCAGGAACTGATCACGTGGCTGATCATACTCTGCTCACGTAACTGATCATGCACACATCACGTGGCTATCATGCCTTCTCACGTGGCTGGCCATGCAATGATCACGTAGCTACCATGTACTGGTCACGTGACTGATCATGCACAGATCACGTAAATGATTATGCACTGATCACGTGACGGATCATGCACTGATCACGTGGCTATCATGCACTGCTCACGTGGCTGATCATGCAATGATCACGTGGCTACCATGCACTGCTCACGTGGCTGACCATGCAATGATCACGTAGCTACCATGTACTGGTCACGTGACTAATCATGAACTGATCACGTGGCTGTAATGCACTGATCACGTGGATATCATGCACTGATTATCTGCCTGTCGTGCACAGATCACGTGACTAATCATGAACAGATCACGTAGGTTTCACGCACTGATCACGTGGATATCATGCACTGATCACATGGCTGATCATACACCTATCACGTGACTGATCATGCACTGATCACGTGGCTCTCATGCACTGATTACGTGGCTGAGCATACACTGCTATCGTAACTGATCATGCAGTGATCACGTGGCTACCATGTACTGGTCACGTGACTGATAATGCACTGAACACGTAATTGATCATGCACTGATCACGTGACTGATCATGCACTAACCACGTGACAGATCAAGCACTGATCACGTGGCTATCATGCCCTGCTCACGAGGCTGACCATACTATGATCACCTAGCTACCATGTACTGGTCACGTGACTGATCATGCACTGATCACGTAATTGATCATGCACAGATCACGTGGATCATCATGCACTGATCACGTGACCGATCATGCACTAATCACGTGACTGATCCTGCACTGATCACGTGGTAATCATGCACTGATCACGTGGCTGATCATACACTGATCACGTGCCTGGTCATGCACAGATCACGTGACTACTCATGAACTGATCACGTGGCTATTATGCACTGATGACGTGGGTATCACGCACTGATCACGTGGCTAATCATACACCTATCACGTGACTGATCATGCACTGATCACTTGGCTCTCATGCACTGATCATGTGGCTGATCATACAGTGCTTACCTAACTGATCATCCACTGATCACGTGGCTATCATGTACTGATCACGGGGCTGATCATGCAATGATCACGTAGCTACCATGTAGTGGTCACGTAACTGATCATGGAAATGACCATGCACTGATCACGTGGCTCTCATGCACTGATCACGTGGCTGATCATACTCTGCTCAGGTAACTCATCATGCACACATCACGTGGCTATCATACACTGCTCACCTGGCTGGCCATGCAATGATCACGTAGCTACCATGTACTGGTCACGTGACTGATCATGCATGGATCACGTGGCTACCATGCCCTGCTCACGAGGCTGATCATGCAATGATCATGTAGCTACCATGTACTGTTCCCGTGACTGATCATGCACTGATCACGTGGCTATAATGCACTGATCACGTAGATATCATGCACTGATCACGTGGCTGATCATACACCTATCACGTGACTGATCATGCACTGATCACGTGGATATCATGCACTGATCACGTGACTGCACATGCACTGCTCATGTGACTGAGCATGCAGTGATCATGTAGCTAACATGCATTGATCACTTGGCTATCATGCACTGAACACTTGGCTGATCATTCACTGATCACATGACTGCACATGCACTGATCACGTGGCTGATCATACAGTGATCAAGTGGCTGATCATGCACTGATCACGTTGCTGATCATGCACTGATCACGTGGCTGATCATGCACTGATCACGAAGTTGATCATACACTGACCTCGTGACTGTGCATGCACTGATCACGTAGCTGATCATGCACTGATCACTTGGCTGATCATACACTGATCACGTGGCGCATCATGGTCTAATCACGTTGTGGATTATGCACTGATCACGTGCCTGATAATACAGTGATCACGTGGCTGATCATGCACTGATCATGTGGATGATCATACACTGATCACATGACTGATCATGCACTGATCACATGCCTGACCATGCACTGATCATGTGGCTGATCATGCACTGATCATGAAGCTGATCATACACTGATCACAGGATTGTGCATGCACTGATCACGTGGCCGATATTGCACGGATCACGTGGCTGATCATACACTGATCACTTGGCTGATCATGCACTAATCACGTTGCGGATCATGCACTCATCACGTGGCTGATCATACACTGATCATGTGGCTGATCATGCACTGATCACGTGTTTGATCGTACACTGATCACGTGACTTATTATGCATTAATCACGTTAATTATCATGCTCTGATCAGGTTGCTATCATGCACTGATTACGTGGCTGATCATACACTACTATGGTGACTGCGAATGCACTGATCACGTTCCTGATCATGCACTGATCCCGTCGCTGATCATGCACTGATCACGTGACTGATCATGCACTGGGCACGTGGCTATCATGCACTGATCACGTGGCTGATCATACACTGGTCACCTGACTGATCATGCACTGATTACGTGCCTGATCATGCACTGATCACGTGGCTGGTCATGCACTGATCACGTGCCTGATCATGCACTGATCACGTGGCTGATCATGCACTGATCACGAAGCTGATCATACAATGATCACTTGATTGTGCATGCAATGATCACGTGGCTGATCATGCACTGATCACGTGGCTCTTATGCACAGGTCACATGACTGGTCATGCACTGATTACGTAATTGATCATTCACTGATCACGTGAGTGATCATGAACTGACCACTTGAATGATCATGCTCTGATCACGTGGCTCTCATGCCCTGCTCACGAGGCTGATCATGCAATGATCATATAGCTAGCATGTACTGTTCACGTAACTGATCATGCACTGATCATGTAATTGATCATGCACTGATCACGTGGCTATAATGCACTGATCACGTTGATATCATGCACTGATCACGTTGATATCATGCACTGATCACGTGGCTGATCATACACGTATCACGTGACTGATCATGCACTGATCACGTGGCTATCATGCACTGGTCACGTGGCTCATCATTCAATGATCACGTGGCTGATCATGCACTGATCACGTGGCTCTCATGCACAGGTCACATGACTGGTCATGCACTGATTACGTAATTGATCATTCACTGATCACGTGAGTGATCATGAACTGACCACTTGACTGATCATGCTCTGATCACGTGGCTCTCATGCCCTGCTCACGAGGCTGATCATGCAATGATCATTTAGCTACCATGTACTGTTCACGTAACTGATCATGCACTGATCATGTAATTGATCATGCACTGATCACGTGGCTATCATGCACTGATCACGTGGCTGATCATGCTCTGTTCACGTGGCTGATCACACAACTGTCACGTGACTGATCATGCACTGATCACGTGACTCACATGCACTGATCACATGTCTGATCATGCACTGACCACGTGACAGATTATGCACTGATGACGTGGCCATCCTGCCCTGCTCACGAGGCTGATCATGCAATGATCACGTAGCTACCATATACTGGTCACGTGACTGATCATGCACTGATCACCTAATTGATCATGCACTGATCACGTGGCTGATCATGCACTGATCACCTGGCTGATCATACACTGATCACGTGGCTGATCATACTCTCCTCACGTTAATGATGATGCACACATCACGAGGCTATCATGCACTGCACACGTGGCTGGTCATGCATTGATCACGTAGCTACCATGTAGTGGTCACGTGACTGATCATGCACAGATCACGTAAATGATCATGCACTGATCACGTAACTGATCATGCACTGATCCCGTGACTGATCATGCACTTATCACGTGGCTATCATGCATTGCTCATGTGGCTGATCATACAATGATCACGTAGCTACCATGTAGTGGTCACATGACTGATCATGCACTGATCACGTAATGGACCATGAACTGATCAGGTGACTGATCATGCACTGTTCACGTGACTGATCATGCACTGATCACGTGACTGATCATGCACTGATCACGTGGCTATCATGCACTGCTCATGTGGCTGATCATGCTATGATCACGTAGCTACCATGTACTGGTCACGTGAATGCTCATGCACTGATCACTTAGTGATCATGCACTGATCACCTGGCTGATCATACACTGATCACGTGACTGATCATGCACTGATCACGTGACTTATTATGCACTGTTCACGTGGCTATCATGCACTGATCACTTGGCTGGTCATACACTGATCACGTGCCTGGTCATGCACAGATCATGTGACTAATGATGAACTGATCACGTGGTTATCATGCACTGATCACGTGGATATCATGCACTGATCACGTGGCTGATCACACATGTATCACGTGACTGATCATGCACTGATCACGTGGCTGATCATGCATTGATCACATAATTGATCATGCACTGATCAGGTGACTGATCATGCACTGATCACATGGCTGGTCATACACCTATTATGTTACTGATCATGCAATGATCATGTGGCTCTCATGCACTGATCATGAGGCTGATCATACTCTGCTCACGTAACTGATCATGCACTGATCACGTGGCTATCATGCACTGTTCACGTGGCTGATCATGCAATGATCACGTAGCTACCATGCACTGGTCATGTGACTGATCATGCACAGATCACGTAAATGATCATGCACTGATCACGTGATTGATTATGCCCTGATCACGTGGCTGTCATGCACTGCTCACGTGGCTGATCATGCACTGATCACGTAATTGATCCGGCACTGATCACATAGCTCATCCTGCACTGATCACGTGACTGTTCACGCACTGATAACTTGACTGATCATGCACTGATCACGGAAATGATCATGCACTGATCACGTGACTGATCATGCACTTATCACCTGACTGATCATGCAATGATCACGGGGCTATCATGCAATGATCAGGTGGCTATCATTCATTTCTCTGTTGGCTATCATTCACTGATCATGTGTGGAATTATTCAATGATCATGTGACTGATCATGCACTGATTACGTGACTAATCATGCACTGATACCGTGACTGAGCATGGACTGATCACATGACTATCATGTAGTGATCACGTGACTTAATGGCACTGATCAGGTGACTGATCATGCGCTGATCATGTTTACTATCATACACTGATCATGTGCCTCTGGAGGCAATAAAGAGAGCTGAGTAGGCACGAATAAAACAGTCAGCAGGCAATAATCATGGAACTCAGCTGTGAGGAATCATGCTGCTCAGCTGGCAATAATCAAGCAGCTGAGCAGGCAGGAATTACACAGCACAGCTGGCAATTGTCAAGCAGATGACAGGCAGGAATCGTGCAGCTCAGCTGGCAATTGTCAAGCAGATGAGCAGACACTAATCACGCAGCTCAGCAGGCCCGGATCACGTGACTGAGCATGCACTGTTCACGTGGCTGATCATACACTGATCACGTGATTGATCATGCACTGATCACGTGGCTGATCATGCACTGATCATGTGGCTGATCATACACTGATCACGTGATTGATCATGCACTGATCACGTGACTGATCATGCACTGATCACGTGGCTATCATGCACTGATCACCTAGCTGATAATGCACTGATCACGTGGCTATCATGCACTGATCACGTGGCTATCATGCACTGATCACGTGGCTGATCATGCTCTGTTCACATGGCTGATCACACAACTGTCACGTGACTGATCATGCACTGATCACATGTCTGATCATGCACTGACCACGTGACTGATCATGCACTGATGTCGTGGCTATCATGCCCTGCTCACGAGGCTGATCATGCAATGATCACGTAGCTACCATATACTGGTCACGTGACTGATCATGCACTGATCACCTAATTGATCATGCACTGATCACGTGGCTGATCATGCACTGATCATGTGGCTGATCATACACTGATCACGTGATTGATCATGCACTGATCACGTGACTGATCATGCACTGATCACGTGGCTATCATGCACTGATAACTTGGCTGGTCATACACTGGTCACTTGGCTGGTCATACACTGTTCACGTGCCTGGTCATGCACAGATCCTGTGACTAATCATGAACTGATCACGTTGCTATCATGCACTGGTCACGTGTATATCATGCACTGATCACGGGGCTGATCACACACGTATCACGTGACTGATCATGCACTGGTCACATGGCTATCATGCACTGATTACGTGACAATCATGCACTGATCACGTGGCTGATCATGCACTGGTCACATAATTGATCATGCACTGATCACGTGACTGATCATGCACTGATCACGTGGCTATCATGCACTGCTCACGTGGCTGATCATGCAATGATCACGTAGCTACCATGTACCGGTCACGTGACTGATCATGCACGCATCAGGTGACTGATCATGCACTGATCACGTGGCTATCATGCACTGTTCACGTGGCTGATTATACCCTGATCACCTGCCTGGTCATGCACAGATCATGAGACTAATCATGAACTGATCACGTAGCTATCATGCACTGATCACGTGACTGAACATGCACTGTTCACATGGCTGATCACAAACCTGTCACGTGACTGATCATGCACTGATCACGTGGCTCTCATGCACTGATGACGTGGCTGATAATACTCTGCTCACGTAACTCATCATGCACACATCACGTGGCTACCATGCACTGCTCACGTGGCTGGTCATGCAATTATCACGTAGCTACCATGTACTGGTCACGTGACTGGTCATGCACAGATAACATAAATGATCATGCACTGATCACGTAACTGATCATGCACGGATACTTGGCTACCATGCCCTGCTCACGAGGCTGATCATGCAATGATCATGTAGCTACCATGTACTGTTCACGTTACTGATCATGCACTGATCACGTGGCTATAATGCACTGATCACGTTGATATCATGCACTGATCACGTGGCTGATCATACACGTATCACGTGACTGATCATGCACTGATCACGTGGCTATCATGCACTGGTCACGTTGCTGATCATTCAATGATCACGTGGCTGATCATGCACTGATCACGTGGCTCTCATGCACAGGTCACAGGACTGGTCATGCACTGATTACATAATTGATCATTCACTGATCACGTGAGTGATCATGAACTGACCACTTGACTGATCATGCTCTGATCACGTGGCTCGCATGCCCTGCTCACCAGGCTGATCATGCAATGATCATATAGCTACCATGTACTGTTCACGTAACTGATCATGCACTGATCATGTAATTGATCATGCAATGATCACGTGGCTATCAAGCCCTGATCACGTGGCTGAACATGCACTGTTGACGTGGCTGATCATGCACTGATCACGTGCCTATCCTGCACTGCTCACGTGGCTGATCATGCAATGATCACGTAGCTACCATGTACCGGTCACGTGACTGATCATGCACGCATCAGGTGACTGATCATGCACTGATCACGTTGCTATCAGGCACTGTTCACGTGGCTGATTATACCCTGATCACCTGCCTGGTCATGCACAGATCACGAGACTAATCATGAACTGATCACGTAGCTATCATGCACTGATCACGTGACTGAACATGCACTGTTCATGTGGCTGATCACAAACCTGTCACGTGACTGATCATGCACTGATCACGTGGCTGATCATGCACTGATCACGTGACTGATCATGCACTGATCACGTGTCTATCATGCAATGATCATTTGGCTATCATTCACTGATCTGCTGGCTATCATTCACTGATCATGTGTGAATTATGCAATGATCACGTGACTGATCATGCACTGATTACGTGGCTATCATGCATGATCAGGTGGCTATCATTCACTGATCTGCTGGCTATCATGCACTGATCACGTGGATATCACACACTGATCCTGTGGCTGATCATACACCTATCACGTGACTGATCATGCACTGATCACGTGGCTATCATGCACTGATCACGGGGCTGATCAGGCAATGATCACGCAGTTACCATGTACTGGTCCCGAGACTGATCATGCACTGATCACGTAAATGATCATGCACTGATCACGTGGCTGATCATGCACTGATCACGTGGCTGATCATGCACTGATCACGAAGCTGATCATACAATGATCACTTGATTGTGCATGCACGGATCACGTGGCTGATCATGCACCGATCACGTGGCTGATCATACACTGGTCACCTGACTGATCATGCACTGATTACGTGCCTGATCATGCACTGATCACGTGACTGATCATGCACTGATCACGTGGCTATCATGCAATGATCAGGTGGCATTCATTCACTGATCTGCTGGCTGTCATTCACTGATCATGTGCGAATTATGCAATGATCACGTGACTGATCATGCACTGATTACGTGACTGATCAGGCACATATCACCTGGCTATAATGCACTGATCAGGTGTCTATCATTCACAGTTCAAGTGTCTGATCATGCCCTGATCACGTGGCTATCATGCCCTGATCACGTGGCTGAGCATGCACTGTTGACGTGGCTGATCACACACCTGTCACGTGACTGATCATGCACTGATCACCTGGCTCTCAGGAACTGATCACGTGGCTGATCATACTCTGCTCACGTAACTGATCATGCACACATCACGTGGCTATCATGCCTTCTCACGTGGCTGGCCATGCAATGATCACGTAGCTACCATGTACTGGTCACGTGACTGATCATGCACAGATCACGTAAATGATTATGCACTGATCACGTGACGGATCATGCACTGATCACGTGGCTATCATGCACTGCTCACGTGGCTGATCATGCAATGATCACGTGGCTACCATGCACTGCTCACGTGGCTGACCATGCAATGATCACGTAGCTACCATGTACTGGTCACGTGACTAATCATGAACTGATCACGTGGCTGTAATGCACTGATCACGTGGATATCATGCACTGATTATCTGCCTGTCGTGCACAGATCACGTGACTAATCATGAACAGATCACGTAGGTTTCACGCACTGATCACGTGGATATCATGCACTGATCACATGGCTGATCATACACCTATCACGTGACTGATCATGCACTGATCACGTGGCTCTCATGCACTGATTACGTGGCTGAGCATACACTGCTATCGTAACTGATCATGCAGTGATCACGTGGCTACCATGTACTGGTCACGTGACTGATAATGCACTGAACACGTAATTGATCATGCACTGATCACGTGACTGATCATGCACTAACCACGTGACAGATCAAGCACTGATCACGTGGCTATCATGCCCTGCTCACGAGGCTGACCATACTATGATCACCTAGCTACCATGTACTGGTCACGTGACTGATCATGCACTGATCACGTAATTGATCATGCACAGATCACGTGGATCATCATGCACTGATCACGTGACCGATCATGCACTAATCACGTGACTGATCCTGCACTGATCACGTGGTAATCATGCACTGATCACGTGGCTGATCATACACTGATCACGTGCCTGGTCATGCACAGATCACGTGACTACTCATGAACTGATCACGTGGCTATTATGCACTGATGACGTGGGTATCACGCACTGATCACGTGGCTAATCATACACCTATCACGTGACTGATCATGCACTGATCACTTGGCTCTCATGCACTGATCATGTGGCTGATCATACAGTGCTTACCTAACTGATCATCCACTGATCACGTGGCTATCATGTACTGATCACGGGGCTGATCATGCAATGATCACGTAGCTACCATGTAGTGGTCACGTAACTGATCATGGAAATGACCATGCACTGATCACGTGGCTCTCATGCACTGATCACGTGGCTGATCATACTCTGCTCAGGTAACTCATCATGCACACATCACGTGGCTATCATACACTGCTCACCTGGCTGGCCATGCAATGATCACGTAGCTACCATGTACTGGTCACGTGACTGATCATGCATGGATCACGTGGCTACCATGCCCTGCTCACGAGGCTGATCATGCAATGATCATGTAGCTACCATGTACTGTTCCCGTGACTGATCATGCACTGATCACGTGGCTATAATGCACTGATCACGTAGATATCATGCACTGATCACGTGGCTGATCATACACCTATCACGTGACTGATCATGCACTGATCACGTGGATATCATGCACTGATCACGTGACTGCACATGCACTGCTCATGTGACTGAGCATGCAGTGATCATGTAGCTAACATGCATTGATCACTTGGCTATCATGCACTGAACACTTGGCTGATCATTCACTGATCACATGACTGCACATGCACTGATCACGTGGCTGATCATACAGTGATCAAGTGGCTGATCATGCACTGATCACGTTGCTGATCATGCACTGATCACGTGGCTGATCATGCACTGATCACGAAGTTGATCATACACTGACCTCGTGACTGTGCATGCACTGATCACGTAGCTGATCATGCACTGATCACTTGGCTGATCATACACTGATCACGTGGCGCATCATGGTCTAATCACGTTGTGGATTATGCACTGATCACGTGCCTGATAATACAGTGATCACGTGGCTGATCATGCACTGATCATGTGGATGATCATACACTGATCACATGACTGATCATGCACTGATCACATGCCTGACCATGCACTGATCATGTGGCTGATCATGCACTGATCATGAAGCTGATCATACACTGATCACAGGATTGTGCATGCACTGATCACGTGGCCGATATTGCACGGATCACGTGGCTGATCATACACTGATCACTTGGCTGATCATGCACTAATCACGTTGCGGATCATGCACTCATCACGTGGCTGATCATACACTGATCATGTGGCTGATCATGCACTGATCACGTGTTTGATCGTACACTGATCACGTGACTTATTATGCATTAATCACGTTAATTATCATGCTCTGATCAGGTTGCTATCATGCACTGATTACGTGGCTGATCATACACTACTATGGTGACTGCGAATGCACTGATCACGTTCCTGATCATGCACTGATCCCGTCGCTGATCATGCACTGATCACGTGACTGATCATGCACTGGGCACGTGGCTATCATGCACTGATCACGTGGCTGATCATACACTGGTCACCTGACTGATCATGCACTGATTACGTGCCTGATCATGCACTGATCACGTGGCTGGTCATGCACTGATCACGTGCCTGATCATGCACTGATCACGTGGCTGATCATGCACTGATCACGAAGCTGATCATACAATGATCACTTGATTGTGCATGCAATGATCACGTGGCTGATCATGCACTGATCACGTGGCTCTTATGCACAGGTCACATGACTGGTCATGCACTGATTACGTAATTGATCATTCACTGATCACGTGAGTGATCATGAACTGACCACTTGAATGATCATGCTCTGATCACGTGGCTCTCATGCCCTGCTCACGAGGCTGATCATGCAATGATCATATAGCTAGCATGTACTGTTCACGTAACTGATCATGCACTGATCATGTAATTGATCATGCACTGATCACGTGGCTATAATGCACTGATCACGTTGATATCATGCACTGATCACGTTGATATCATGCACTGATCACGTGGCTGATCATACACGTATCACGTGACTGATCATGCACTGATCACGTGGCTATCATGCACTGGTCACGTGGCTCATCATTCAATGATCACGTGGCTGATCATGCACTGATCACGTGGCTCTCATGCACAGGTCACATGACTGGTCATGCACTGATTACGTAATTGATCATTCACTGATCACGTGAGTGATCATGAACTGACCACTTGACTGATCATGCTCTGATCACGTGGCTCTCATGCCCTGCTCACGAGGCTGATCATGCAATGATCATTTAGCTACCATGTACTGTTCACGTAACTGATCATGCACTGATCATGTAATTGATCATGCACTGATCACGTGGCTATCATGCACTGATCACGTGGCTGATCATGCTCTGTTCACGTGGCTGATCACACAACTGTCACGTGACTGATCATGCACTGATCACGTGACTCACATGCACTGATCACATGTCTGATCATGCACTGACCACGTGACAGATTATGCACTGATGACGTGGCCATCCTGCCCTGCTCACGAGGCTGATCATGCAAT
The DNA here is from genome assembly GCF_002263795.3 of Bos taurus. Classification (NCBI taxonomy): domain Eukaryota; kingdom Metazoa; phylum Chordata; class Mammalia; order Artiodactyla; family Bovidae; genus Bos; species Bos taurus. The sequence goes on from NW_020191285.1 coordinate 69,044, forward strand.
GATCACGTAGCTACCATATACTGGTCACGTGACTGATCATGCACTGATCACCTAATTGATCATGCACTGATCACGTGGCTGATCATGCACTGATCACCTGGCTGATCATACACTGATCACGTGGCTGATCATACTCTCCTCACGTTAATGATGATGCACACATCACGAGGCTATCATGCACTGCACACGTGGCTGGTCATGCATTGATCACGTAGCTACCATGTAGTGGTCACGTGACTGATCATGCACAGATCACGTAAATGATCATGCACTGATCACGTAACTGATCATGCACTGATCCCGTGACTGATCATGCACTTATCACGTGGCTATCATGCATTGCTCATGTGGCTGATCATACAATGATCACGTAGCTACCATGTAGTGGTCACATGACTGATCATGCACTGATCACGTAATGGACCATGAACTGATCAGGTGACTGATCATGCACTGTTCACGTGACTGATCATGCACTGATCACGTGACTGATCATGCACTGATCACGTGGCTATCATGCACTGCTCATGTGGCTGATCATGCTATGATCACGTAGCTACCATGTACTGGTCACGTGAATGCTCATGCACTGATCACTTAGTGATCATGCACTGATCACCTGGCTGATCATACACTGATCACGTGACTGATCATGCACTGATCACGTGACTTATTATGCACTGTTCACGTGGCTATCATGCACTGATCACTTGGCTGGTCATACACTGATCACGTGCCTGGTCATGCACAGATCATGTGACTAATGATGAACTGATCACGTGGTTATCATGCACTGATCACGTGGATATCATGCACTGATCACGTGGCTGATCACACATGTATCACGTGACTGATCATGCACTGATCACGTGGCTGATCATGCATTGATCACATAATTGATCATGCACTGATCAGGTGACTGATCATGCACTGATCACATGGCTGGTCATACACCTATTATGTTACTGATCATGCAATGATCATGTGGCTCTCATGCACTGATCATGAGGCTGATCATACTCTGCTCACGTAACTGATCATGCACTGATCACGTGGCTATCATGCACTGTTCACGTGGCTGATCATGCAATGATCACGTAGCTACCATGCACTGGTCATGTGACTGATCATGCACAGATCACGTAAATGATCATGCACTGATCACGTGATTGATTATGCCCTGATCACGTGGCTGTCATGCACTGCTCACGTGGCTGATCATGCACTGATCACGTAATTGATCCGGCACTGATCACATAGCTCATCCTGCACTGATCACGTGACTGTTCACGCACTGATAACTTGACTGATCATGCACTGATCACGGAAATGATCATGCACTGATCACGTGACTGATCATGCACTTATCACCTGACTGATCATGCAATGATCACGGGGCTATCATGCAATGATCAGGTGGCTATCATTCATTTCTCTGTTGGCTATCATTCACTGATCATGTGTGGAATTATTCAATGATCATGTGACTGATCATGCACTGATTACGTGACTAATCATGCACTGATACCGTGACTGAGCATGGACTGATCACATGACTATCATGTAGTGATCACGTGACTTAATGGCACTGATCAGGTGACTGATCATGCGCTGATCATGTTTACTATCATACACTGATCATGTGCCTCTGGAGGCAATAAAGAGAGCTGAGTAGGCACGAATAAAACAGTCAGCAGGCAATAATCATGGAACTCAGCTGTGAGGAATCATGCTGCTCAGCTGGCAATAATCAAGCAGCTGAGCAGGCAGGAATTACACAGCACAGCTGGCAATTGTCAAGCAGATGACAGGCAGGAATCGTGCAGCTCAGCTGGCAATTGTCAAGCAGATGAGCAGACACTAATCACGCAGCTCAGCAGGCCCGGATCACGTGACTGAGCATGCACTGTTCACGTGGCTGATCATACACTGATCACGTGATTGATCATGCACTGATCACGTGGCTGATCATGCACTGATCATATGGCTGATCATACACTGATCACGTGATTGATCATGCACTGATCACGTGACTGATCATGCACTGATCACGTGGCTATCATGCACTGATAACTTGGCTGGTCATACACTGGTCACTTGGCTGGTCATACACTGGTCACTTGGCTGGTCATACACTGTTCACGTGCCTGGTCATGCACAGATCCTGTGACTAATCATGAACTGATCACGTTGCTATCATGCACTGGTCACGTGTATATCATGCACTGATCACGGGGCTGATCACACACGTATCACGTGACTGATCATGCACTGGTCACATGGCTATCATGCACTGATTACGTGACAATCATGCACTGATCACGTGGCTGATCATGCACTGATCACGTAATTGATCATGCACTGATCACGTGACTGATCATGCACTGATCACGTGACTGATCATGCACTGATCACGTGGCTATCATGCACTGCTCACGTGGCTGATCATGCAATGATCACGTAGCTACCATGTACCGGTCACGTGACTGATCATGCACGCATCAGGTGACTGATCATGCACTGATCACGTGGCTATCATGCACTGTTCACGTGGCTGATTATACCCTGATCACCTGCCTGGTCATGCACAGATCATGAGACTAATCATGAACTGATCACGTAGCTATCATGCACTGATCACGTGACTGAACATGCACTGTTCACATGGCTGATCACAAACCTGTCACGTGACTGATCATGCACTGATCACGTGGCTCTCATGCACTGATGACGTGGCTGATCATACTCTGCTCACGTAACTCATCATGCACACATCACGTGGCTACCATGCACTGCTCACGTGGCTGGTCATGCAATTATCACGTAGCTACCATGTACTGGTCACGTGACTGGTCATGCACAGATAACATAAATGATCATGCACTGATCACGTAACTGATCATGCACGGATACTTGGCTACCATGCCCTGCTCACGAGGCTGATCATGCAATGATCATGTAGCTACCATGTACTGTTCACGTTACTGATCATGCACTGATCACGTGGCTATAATGCACTGATCACGTTGATATCATGCACTGATCACGTGGCTGATCATACACGTATCACGTGACTGATCATGCACTGATCACGTGGCTATCATGCACTGGTCACGTTGCTGATCATTCAATGATCACGTGGCTGATCATGCACTGATCACGTGGCTCTCATGCACAGGTCACAGGACTGGTCATGCACTGATTACGTAATTGATCATTCACTGATCACGTGAGTGATCATGAACTGACCACTTGACTGATCATGCTCTGATCACGTGGCTCGCATGCCCTGCTCACCAGGCTGATCATGCAATGATCATATAGCTACCATGTACTGTTCACGTAACTGATCATGCACTGATCATGTAATTGATCATGCAATGATCACGTGGCTATCAAGCCCTGATCACGTGGCTGAACATGCACTGTTGACGTGGCTGATCATGCACTGATCACGTGCCTATCCTGCACTGCTCACGTGGCTGATCATGCAATGATCACGTAGCTACCATGTACCGGTCACGTGACTGATCATGCACGCATCAGGTGACTGAACATGCACTGATCACGTGGCTATCAGGCACTGTTCACGTGGCTGATTATACCCTGATCACCTGCCTGGTCATGCACAGATCACGAGACTAATCATGAACTGATCACGTAGCTATCATGCACTGATCACGTGACTGAACATGCACTGTTCACGTGGCTGATCACAAACCTGTCACGTGACTGATCATGCACTGATCACGTGGCTCTCATGCACTGATGACGTGGCTGATCATACTCTGCTCACGTAACTCATCATGCACACATCACGTGGCTATCATGCACTGCTCACGTGGATGGTCATGCAATGATCACGTAGCTACCATGTACTGGTCATGTGACTGATCATGCACAGATAACATAAATGATCATGCACGGATCACGTGGCTATCATGCCCTGCTCACGAGGCTGAACATGCAATGATCATGTAGCTACCATGTACTGTTCACGTTACTGATCATGCACTGATCACGTAGCTATAATGCACTGATCACGTTGATATCATGCACTGATCACGTGGCTGATCATACACGTATCACGTGACTGATCATGCACTGATCACGTGGCTATCATGCACTGGTCACGTGGCTGATCATTCAATGATCACGTGGCTGATCATGCACTGATCACGTGGCTCTCATGCACAGGTCACATGACTGGTCATGCACTGATTACGTAATTGATCATTCACTGATCACGTGAGTGATCATGAACTGACCACTTGACTGATCATGCTCTGATCACGTGGCTCTCATGCCCTGCTCACGAGGCTGATCATGCAATGATCATTTAGCTACCATGTACTGTTCACGTAACTGATCATGCACTGATCATGTAATTGATCATGCACTGATCACGTGGCTATCATGCACTGATCACGTGGCTGATCATGCTCTGTTCACGTGGCTGATCACACAACTGTCACGTGACTGATCATGCACTGATCACGTGACTCACATGCACTGATCACATGTCTGATCATGCACTGACCACGTGACAGATTATGCACTGATGACGTGGCCATCCTGCCCTGCTCACGAGGCTGATCATGCAATGATCACGTAGCTACCATATACTGGTCCCGTGACTGATCATGCACTGATCACCTAATTGATCATGCACGGATCACGTGGCTGATCATGCACTGATCACCTGGCTGATCATACACTGATCACGTGGCTGATCATACTCTCCTCACGTTAATGATGATGCACACATCACGAGGCTATCATGCACTGCACACGTGGCTGGTCATGCATTGATCACGTAGCTACCATGTAGTGGTCACGTGACTGATCATGCACAGATCACGTAAATGATCATGCACTGATCACGTAACTGATCATGCACTGATCCCGTGACTGATCATGCACTTATCACGTGGCTATCATGCATTGCTCATGTGGCTGATCATACAATGATCACGTAGCTACCATGTAGTGGTCACATGACTGATCATGCACTGATCACGTAATGGACCATGAACTGATCAGGTGACTGATCATGCACTGTTCACGTGACTGATCATGCACTGATCACGTGACTGATCATGCACTGATCACGTGGCTATCATGCACTGCTCATGTGGCTGATCATGCTATGATCACGTAGCTACCATGTACTGGTCACGTGAATGCTCATGCACTGATCACTTAGTGATCATGCACTGATCACCTGGCTGATCATACACTGATCACGTGACTGATCATGCACTGATCACGTGACTTATCATGCACTGTTCACGTGGCTATCATGCACTGATCACTTGGCTGGTCATACACTGATCACGTGCCTGGTCATGCACAGATCATGTGACTAATGATGAACTGATCACGTGGTTATCATGCACTGATCACGTGGATATCATGCACTGATCACGTGGCTGATCACACATGTATCACGTGATTGATCATGCACTGATCACGTGGCTGATCATGCATTGATCACATAATTGATCATGCACTGATCACGTGACTGATCATGCACTGATCACATGGCTGGTCATACACCTATTACGTGACCGATCATGCACTGATCATGTGGCTCTCATGCACTGATCACGAGGCTGATCATACTCTGCTCACGTAACTGATCATGCACTGATCACGTGGCTATCATGCACTGTTCACGTGGCTGATCATGCAATGATCACGTAGCTACCATGCACTGGTCATGTGACTGATCATGCACAGATCACGTAAATGATCATGCACTGATCACGTGACTGATTATGCCCTGATCACGTGGCTGTCATGCACTGCTCACGTGGCTGATCATGCACTGATCACGTAATAGATCCGGCACTGATCACGTAGCTCATCCTGCACTGATCACGTGACTGTTCACGCACTGATAACTTGACTGATCATGCACTGATCACGGAAATGATCATGCACTGATCACGTGACTGATCATGCACTTATCACCTGACTGATCATGCAATGATCACGGGGCTATCATGCAATGATCAGGTGGCTATCATTCACTTCTCTGTTGGCTATCATTCACTGATCATGTGTCGAATTATTCAATGATCATGTGACTGATCATGCACTGATTACGTGACTAATCATGCACTGATACCGTGACTGAGCATGGACTGATCACATGACTATCATGTAGTGATCACGTGACTTAATGGCACTGATCAGGTGACTGATCATGCGCTGATCATGTTTACTATCATACACTGATCATGTGCCTCTGGAGGCAATAAACAGAGAGCTGAGTAGGCACGAATCAAACAGTCAGCAGGCAATAATCATGGAACTCAGCTGTGAGGAATCATGCTGCCCAGCTGGCAATAATCAAACAGCTGAGCAGGCAGGAATTACGCAGCACAGCTGGCAATTGTCAAGCAGATGACAGGCAGGAATCGTGCAGCTCATCGGGCAATTGTCAAGCAGGGGAGCAGAGAGGAATAATGCAGCTGAGCAGGCCCTGATCACGTGACTGAGCACGCACTGTTCACCTGGCTGATCATACACTGATCATGTGATTGATCATGCACTGATCACCTGGGTATAATGCACTGATCACGTGACTGTGCATGCACTGATCATGTGGATGATCATTCACTGATCACATGGCTGATCATGCACTGGTAACGTGACTATCATGTACTGATCACGGGGCTGATCATGAAATGATCACGCAGTTACCATGTACTGGTCCCGAGACTGATCATGCACTGATCACATAAATGATCATGCACTGATCACGTGGCTGATCATGCACTGATCACGTGACTGATCATGCACTGATCACGTGTCTATCATGCAATGATCAGGTGGCTATCATTCACTGATCTGCTGGCTATCATTCACTGATCATGTGTGAATTATGCAATGATCACGTGACTGATCATGCACTGATTACGTGGCTATCATGCATGATCAGGTGGCTATCATTCACTGATCTGCTGGCTATCATGCACTGATCACGTGGATATCACACACTGATCCTGTGGCTGATCATACACCTATCACGTGACTGATCATGCACTGATCACGTGGCTATCATGCACTGATCACGGGGCTGATCAGGCAATGATCACGCAGTTACCATGTACTGGTCCCGAGACTGATCATGCACTGATCACGTAAATGATCATGCACTGATCACGTGGCTGATCATGCACTGATCACGTGGCTGATCATGCACTGATCACGAAGCTGATCATACAATGATCACTTGATTGTGCATGCACTGATCACGTGGCTGATCATGCACCGATCACGTGGCTGATCATACACTGGTCACCTGACTGATCATGCACTGATTACGTGCCTGATCATGCACTGATCACGTGACTGATCATGCACTGATCACGTGGCTATCATGCAATGATCAGGTGGCATTCATTCACTGATCTGCTGGCTGTCATTCACTGACCATGTGCGAATTATGCAATGATCACTTGACTGATCATGCACTGATTACGTGACTGATCAGGCACATATCACCTGGCTATAATGCACTGATCAGGTGTCTATCATTCACAGTTCAAGTGTCTGATCATGCCCTGATCACGTGGCTATCATGCCCTGATCACGTGGCTGAACATGCACTGTTGACGTGGCTGATCACACACCTGTCACGTGACCGATCATGCACTAATCACGTGACTGATCCTGCACTGATCACGTGGTAATCATGCACTGATCACGTGGCTGATCATACACTGATCACATGCCTGGTCATGCACAGATCACGTGACTACTCATGAACTGATCACGTGGCTATTATGCACTGATGACGTGGGTATCACGCACTGATCACGTGGCTGATCATACACCTATCACGTGACTGATCATGCCCTGATCACTTGGCTCTCATGCACTGATCATGTGGCTGATCATACAGTGCTTACCTAACTGATCATGCACTGATCACGTGGCTATCATGTACTGATCACGGGGCTGATCATGCAATGATCACGTAGCTACCATGTAGTGGTCACGTAACTGATCATGCACTGATCACGGAAATGACCATGCACTGATCACGTGGCTCTCATGCACTGATCACGTGGCTGATCATACTCTGCTCAGGTAACTCATCATGCACACATCACGTGGCTATCATACACTGCTCACCTGGCTGGCCATGCAATGATCACGTAGCTACCATGTACTGGTCACGGGGACTGATCATGCATGGATCACGTGGCTACCATGCCCTGCTCACGAGGCTGATCATGCAATGATCATGTAGCTACCATGTACTGTTCCCGTGACTGATCATGCACTGATCACGTGGCTATAATGCACTGATCACGTAGATATCATGCACTGATTATCTGCCTGTCGTGCACAGATCACGTGACTAATCATGAACAGATCACGTAGGTTTCACGCACTGATCACGTGGATATCATGCACTGATCACGTGACTGCACATGCACTGCTCATGTGACTGAGCATGCAGTGATCATGTAGCTAACATGCATTGATCACTTGGCTATCATGCACTGAACACTTGGCTGATCATTCACTGATCGCATGACTGCACATGCACTGATCACGTGGCTGATCATACAGTGATCAAGTGGCTGATCATGCACTGATCACGTTGCTGATCATGCACTGATCACGTGGCTGATCATGCACTGATCACGAAGTTGATCATACACTGACCTCGTGACTGTGCATGCACTGATCACGTAGCTGATCATGCACTGATCACTTGGCTGATCATACACTGATCACGTGGCGCATCATGGTCTAATCACGTTGTGGATTATGCACTGATCACGTGCCTGATAATACAGTGATCACGTGGCTGATCATGCACTGATCATGTGGATGATCATACACTGATCACATGACTGATCATGCACTGATCACATGCCTGACCATGCACTGATCATGTGGCTGATCATGCACTGATCATGAAGCTGATCATACACTGATCACGGGATTGTGCATGCACTGATCACGTGGCCGATATTGCACGGATCACGTGGCTGATCATACACTGATCACTTGGCTGATCATGCACTAATCACGTTGCGGATCATGCACTCATCACGTGGCTGATCATACACTGATCATGTGGCTGTCATGCACTGCTCACGTGGCTGATCACACACTGCTATCGTAACTGATCATGCAGTGATCACGTGGCTACCATGTACTGGTCACGTGACTGATCATGCACTGAACACGTAATTGATCATGCACTGATATCGTGACTGATCATGCACTGACCACGTGACTGATCATGCACTGATCACGTGGCTATCATGCCCTGCTCACGAGGCTGATCATAGTATGATCACCTAGCTACCATGTACTGGTCACGTGACTGATCATGCACTGATCACGTAATTGATCATGCACAGATCACGTGGATCATCATGCACTGATCACGTGACTGATCCTGCACTGATCACGTGGTAATCATGCACTGATCACGTGGCTGATCATACACTGATCACATGCCTGGTCATGCACAGATCACGTGACTACTCATGAACTGATCATGTGGCTATTATGCACTGATGACGTGGGTATCACGCACTGATCACGTGGCTGATCATACACCTATCACGTGACTGATCATGCACTGATCACTTGGCTCTCATGCACTGATCATGTGGCTGATCATACAGTGCTTACCTAACTGATCATGCACTGATCACGTGGCTATCATGTACTGATCACGGGGCTGATCATGCAATGATCACGTAGCTACCATGTAGTGGTCACGTGTCTGATCATGCACTGATCACTTCGCTGATTATGTACTGCTCATGTAACTGATCATGCACTGATCACGTGGCTATCATGCACTGATCACGTGGCTGATTATGCAATGATCACGTAGCTACCCTGTACTGGTCACGTGAATGATCATGCACTGATAACCTAATTGATCATGCACTGATCCCGTGACTGATCATGCACGCATCAGGTGACTGATCATGCACTGATCATATGGCTATCATGCACTGTTCACGTGGCTGATTGTACCCTGATCACCTGCCTGGTCATGCACAGATCACGTGACTAATCATGAACTGATCACGTAGCTATCATGCACTGATCACCTAGCTGATAATGCACTGATCACGTGGCTATCATGCACTGATCACGTGGCTATCATGCACTGATCACGTGGCTGATCATGCTCTGTTCACATGGCTGATCACACAACTGTCACGTGACTGATCATGCACTGATCACATGTCTGATCATGCACTGACCACGTGACTGATCATGCACTGATGACGTGGCTATCATGCCCTGCTCACGAGGCTGATCATGCAATGATCACGTAGCTACCATATACTGGTCACTTGACTGATCATGCACTGATCACCTAATTGATCATGCACTGATCACGTGGCTGATCATGCACTGATCATGTGGCTGATCATACACTGATCACGTAATTGATCATGCACTGATCACGTGACTGATCATGCACTGATCACGTGGCTATCATGCACTGATAACTTGGCTGGTCATACACTGGTCACGTGCCTGGTCATGCACAGATCCTGTGACTAATCATGAACTGATCACGTTGCTATCATGCACTGGTCACGTGTATATCATGCACTGATCACGGGGCTGATCACACACGTATCACGTGACTGATCATACACTGGTCACATGGCTATCATGCACTGATTACGTGACAATCATGCACTGATCACGTGGCTGATCATGCACTGATCACATAATTGATCATGCACTGATCACGTGACTGATCATGCACTGATCACGTGACTGATCATGCAGTGATCACGTAGCTACCATGTACCGGTCACGTGACTGATCATGCACGCATCAGGTGACTGATCATGCACTGATCACGTGGCTATCAGGCACTGTTCACGTGGCTGATTATACCCTGATCACCTGCCTGGTCATGCACAGATCACGAGACTAATCATGAACTGATCACGTAGCTATCATGCACTGATCACGTGACTGAACATGCACTGTTCACGTGGCTGATCACAAACCTGTCACGTGACTGATCATGCACTGATCACGTGGCTCTCATGCACTGATGACGTGGCTGACCATACTCTGCTCACGTAACTCATCATGCACACATCAAGTGGCTACCATGCACTGCTCACGTGGCTGGTCATGCAATGATCACGTAGCTACCATGTACTGGTCACGTGACTGGTCATGCACAGATAACATAAATGATCATGCACTGATCACGTGACTGATCATGCACGGATCACTTGGCTACCATGACCTGCTCACGAGGCTGATCATGCAATGATCATGTAGCTACCATGTACTGTTCACGTTACTGATCATGCACTGATCACGTGGCTATAATGCACTGATCACGTTGATATCATGCACTGATCACGTGGCTGATCATACACGTATCACGTGACTGATCATGCACTGATCACGTGGCTATCATGCACTGGTCACGTTGCTGATCATTCAATGATCACGTGGCTGATCATGCACTGATCACGTGGCTCTCATGCACAGGTCACAGGACTGGTCATGCACTGATTATGTAATTGATCATTCACTGATCACGTGAGTGATCATGAACTGACCACTTGACTGATCATGCTCTGATCACGTGGCTCGCATGCCCTGCTCACCAGGCTGATCATGCAATGATCATATAGCTACCATGTACTGTTCACGTAACTGATCATGCACTGATCATGTAATTGATCATGCAATGATCACGTGGCTATCATGCCCTGATCACGTGGCTGAACATGCACTGTTGACGTGGCTGATCATACAATGATCACGTAGCTACCATGTACCGGTCACGTGACTGATCATGCACGCATCAGGTGACTGCTCATGCACTGATCACGTGGCTATCAGGCACTGTTCACGTGGCTGATTATACCCTGATCACCTGCCTGGTCATGCACAGATCACGAGACTAATCATGAACTGATCACGTAGCTATCATGCACTGATCACGTGACTGAACATGCACTGTTCACGTGGCTGATCACAAACCTGTCACGTGACTGATCATGCACTGATCACGTGGCTCTCATGCACTGATGACGTGGCTGATCATACTCTGCTCACATAACTCATCATGCACACATCACGTGGCTATCATGCACTGCTCACGTGGATGGTCATGCAATGATCACGTAGCTACCATGTACTGGTCACGTGACTGATCATGCACAGGTAACATAAATGATCATGCACTGATCACGTGACTGATCATGCACGGATCACGTGGCTATCATGCCCTGCTCACGAGGCTGAACATGCAATGATCATGTAGCTACCATGTACTGTTCACGTTACTGATCATGCACTGATCACATAGCTATAATGCACTGATCACGTTGATATCATGCACTGATCACGTGGCTGATCATACACGTATCACGTGACTGATCATGCACTGATCACGTGGCTATCATGCACTGGTCACGTGGCTGATCATTCAATGATCACGTGGCTGATCATGCATTGATCACGTGGCTCTCATGCACAGGTCACATGACTGGTCATGCACTGATTACGTAATTGATCATTCACTGATCACGTGAGTGATCATGAACTGACCACTTGACTGATCATGCTCTGATCACGTGGCTCTCATGCCCTGCTCACGAGGCTGATCATGCAATGATCATTTAGCTACCATGTACTGTTCACGTAACTGATCATGCACTGATCATGTAATTGATCATGCACTGACCACGTGACTGATCATGCACTGATGACGTGGCTATCATGCCCTGCACACGTGGCTGATCCTGCACTGATCACGTGGTAATCATGCACTGATCACGTGGCTGATCATACACTGATCACATGCCTGGTCATGCACAGATCACGTGACTACTCATGAACTGATCATGTGGCTATTATGCACTGATGACGTGGGTATCACGCACTGATCACGTGGCTGATCATACACCTATCACGTGACTGATCATGCACTGATCACTTGGCTCTCATGCACTGATCATGTGGCTGATCATACAGTGCTTACCTAACTGATCATATACTGATCACGTGGCTATCATGTACTGATCACGGGGCTGATCATGCAATGATCACCTAGCTACCATGTACTGTTCACGTAACTGATCATGCACTGTTCATGTAATTGATCATGCACTGATCACGTGGCTATCATGCACTGATCACGTGACCGATCATGCACTAATCACGTGACTACTCATGAACTGATCATGTGGCTATTATGCACTGATGACGTGGGTATCACGCACTGATCACGTGGCTGATCATACACCTATCACGTGACTGATCATGCACTGATCACTTGGCTCTCATGCACTGATCATGTGGCTGATCATACAGTGCTTACCTAACTGATCATATACTGATCACGTGGCTATCATGTACTGATCACGGGGCTGATCATGCAATGATCACGTAGCTACCATGTACTGATCACGTGGCTGATCATACACTGCTAACGTGACTGATCATGCACTGATTACGTGGCTATCATGTACTGATCACGTGACTGATCATACAGTGCTTACCTAACTGATCATGCACTGATCACGTGGCTATCATGTACTGATCACGTGACTGATCATGCACTGATCACGTGGCTATCATGCACTGATCACGTGGCTGATCATACACTGCTAACGTGACTGATCATGCACTGATTACGTGGCTATCATGTACTGATCCCGGGGCTGATCATGCAATGATCACGCAGTTACCATGTACTGGTCCCGAGACTGATCATGCACTGATCACGTAAATGATCATGCACTGATCACGTGGCTGATCATGCACTGATCACGTGGCTGATCATGCACTGATCACGAAGCTGATCATACAATGATCACTTGATTGTGCATGCACTGATCACGTGGCTGATCATGCACCGATCACGTGGCTGATCATACACTGGTCACCTGACTGATCATGCACTGATTACGTGCCTGATCATGCACTGATCACGTGACTGATCATGCACTGATCACGTGGCTATCATGCAATGATCAGGTGGCATTCATTCACTGATCTGCTGGCTGTCATTCACTGATCATGTGCGAATTATGCAATGATCACGTGACTGATCATGCACTGATTACATGACTGATCAGGCACATATCACCTGGCTATAATGCACTGATCAGGCGTCTATCATTCACAGTTCAAGTGTCTGATCATGCCCTGATCACGTGGCTATCATGCCCTGATCACGTGGCTGAACATGCACTGTTGACGTGGCTGATCACACACCTGTCACGTGACTGATCATGCACTGATCACCTGGCTCTCAGGAACTGATCACGTGGCTGATCATACTCTGCTCACGTAACTGATCATGCACACATCACGTGGCTATCATGCCTTCTCACGTGGCTGGCCATGCAATGATCACGTAGCTACCATGTACTGGTCACGTGACTGATCATGCACAGATCACGTAAATGATCATGCACTGATCACGTGACGGATCATGCACTGATCACGTGGCTATCATGCACTGCTCACGTGGCTGATCATGCAATGATCACGTGGCTACCATGCACTGCTCACGTGGCTGACCATGCAATGATCACGTAGCTACCATGTACTGGTCACATGACTAATCATGAACTGATCACGTGGCTGTAATGCACTGATCACGTGGATATCATGCACTGATTATCTGCCTGTCGTGCACAGATCACGTGACTAATCATGAACAGATAACGTAGGTTTCACGCACTGATCACGTGGATATCATGCACTGATCACGTGGCTGATCATACACCTATCACGTGACTGATCATGCACTGATCACGTGGCTCTCATGCACTGATTACGTGGCTGAGCATACACTGCTATCGTAACTGATCATGCAGTGATCACGTGGCTACCATGTACTGGTCACGTGACTGATCATGCACTGAACACGTAATTGATCATGCACTGATCACGTGACTGATCACGCACTAACCACGTGACAGATCATGCACTGATCACGTGGCTATCATGCCCTGCTCACGAGGCTGATCATACTATGATCACCTAGCTACCATGTACTGGTCACGTGACTGATCATGCACTGATCACCTAATTGATCATGCACAGATCACGTGGATCATCATGCACTGATCACGTGACCGATCATGCACTAATCACGTGACTGATCCTGCACTGATCACGTGGTAATCATGCACTGATCACGTGGCTGATCATACACTGATCACGTGCCTGGTCATGCACAGATCACGTGACTACTCATGAACTGATCACGTGGCTATTATGCACTGATGACGTGGGTATCACGCACTGATCACGTGGCTGATCATACACCTATCACGTGACTGATCATGCACTGATCACTTGGCTCTCATGCACTGATCATGTGGCTGATCATACAGTGCTTACCTAACTGATCATGCACTGATCACGTGGCTATCATGTACTGATCACGGGGCTGATCATGCAATGATCACGTAGCTACCATGTAGTGGTCACGTAACTGATCATGCACTGATCACGGAAATGACCATGCACTGATCACGTGGCTCTCATGCACTGATCACGTGGCTGATCATACTCTGCTCAGGTAACTCATCATGCACACATCACGTGGCTATCATACACTGCTCACCTGGCTGGCCATGCAATGATCACGTAGATACCATGTACTGGTCACGTGACTGATCATGCATGGATCACGTGGCTACCATGCCCTGCTCACGAGGCTGATCATGCAATGATCATGTAGCTACCATGTACTGTTCCCGTGACTGATCATGCAATGATCACGTGGCTATAATGCACTGATCACGTAGATATCATGCACTGATTATCTGCCTGTCGTGCACAGATCACGTGACTAATCATGAACAGATCACGTAGGTTTCACGCACTGATCACGTGGATATCATGCACTGATCACGTGACTGCACATGCACTGCTCATGTGACTGAGCATGCAGTGATCATGTAGCTAACATGCATTGATCACTTGGCTATCATGCACTGAACACTTGGCTGATCATTCACTGATCGCATGACTGCACATGCACTGATCACGTGGCTGATCATACAGTGATCAAGTGGCTGATCATGCACTGATCACGTTGCTGATCATGCACTGATCACGTGGCTGATCATGCACTGATCACGAAGTTGATCATACACTGACCTCGTGACTGTGCATGCACTGATCACGTAGCTGATCATGCACTGATCACTTGGCTGATCATACACTGATCACGTGGCGCATCATGGTCTAATCACGTTGTGGATTATGCACTGATCACGTGCCTGATAATACAGTGATCACGTGGCTGATCATGCACTGATCATGTGGATGATCATACACTGATCACATGACTGATCATGCACTGATCACATGCCTGACCATGCACTGATCACGTGGCTGATCATGCACTGATCACATAATTGATCATGCACTGATCACGTGACTGATCATGCACTGATCACGTGACTGATCATGCACTGATCACGTGGCTATCATGCACTGCTCACGTGGCTGATCATGCAATGATCACGTAGCTACCATGTACCGGTCACGTGACTGATCATGCACGCATCAGGTGACTGATCATGCACTGATCACGTGGCTATCATGCACTGTTCACGTGGCTGATTATACCCTGATCACCTGCCTGGTCATGCACAGATCATGAGACTAATCATGAACTGATCACGTAGCTATCATGCACTGATCACGTGACTGAACATGCACTGTTCACATGGCTGATCACAAACCTGTCACGTGACTGATCATGCACTGATCACGTGGCTCTCATGCACTGATGACGTGGCTGATCATACTCTGCTCACGTAACTCATCATGCACACATCACGTGGCTACCATGCACTGCTCACGTGGCTGGTCATGCAATTATCACGTAGCTACCATGTACTGGTCACGTGACTGGTCATGCACAGATAACATAAATGATCATGCACTGATCACGTAACTGATCATGCACGGATACTTGGCTACCATGCCCTGCTCACGAGGCTGATCATGCAATGATCATGTAGCTACCATGTACTGTTCACGTTACTGATCATGCACTGATCACGTGGCTATAATGCACTGATCACGTTGATATCATGCACTGATCACGTGGCTGATCATACACGTATCACGTGACTGATCATGCACTGATCACGTGGCTATCATGCACTGGTCACGTTGCTGATCATTCAATGATCACGTGGCTGATCATGCACTGATCACGTGGCTCTCATGCACAGGTCACAGGACTGGTCATGCACTGATTACGTAATTGATCATTCACTGATCACGTGAGTGATCATGAACTGACCACTTGACTGATCATGCTCTGATCACGTGGCTCGCATGCCCTGCTCACCAGGCTGATCATGCAATGATCATATAGCTACCATGTACTGTTCACGTAACTGATCATGCACTGATCATGTAATTGATCATGCAATGATCACGTGGCTATCAAGCCCTGATCACGTGGCTGAACATGCACTGTTGACGTGGCTGATCATGCACTGATCACGTGCCTATCCTGCACTGCTCACGTGGCTGATCATGCAATGATCACGTAGCTACCATGTACCGGTCACGTGACTGATCATGCACGCATCAGGTGACTGAACATGCACTGATCACGTGGCTATCAGGCACTGTTCACGTGGCTGATTATACCCTGATCACCTGCCTGGTCATGCACAGATCACGAGACTAATCATGAACTGATCACGTAGCTATCATGCACTGATCACGTGACTGAACATGCACTGTTCACGTGGCTGATCACAAACCTGTCACGTGACTGATCATGCACTGATCACGTGGCTCTCATGCACTGATGACGTGGCTGATCATACTCTGCTCACGTAACTCATCATGCACACATCACGTGGCTATCATGCACTGCTCACGTGGATGGTCATGCAATGATCACGTAGCTACCATGTACTGGTCATGTGACTGATCATGCACAGATAACATAAATGATCATGCACGGATCACGTGGCTATCATGCCCTGCTCACGAGGCTGAACATGCAATGATCATGTAGCTACCATGTACTGTTCACGTTACTGATCATGCACTGATCACGTAGCTATAATGCACTGATCACGTTGATATCATGCACTGATCACGTGGCTGATCATACACGTATCACGTGACTGATCATGCACTGATCACGTGGCTATCATGCACTGGTCACGTGGCTGATCATTCAATGATCACGTGGCTGATCATGCACTGATCACGTGGCTCTCATGCACAGGTCACATGACTGGTCATGCACTGATTACGTAATTGATCATTCACTGATCACGTGAGTGATCATGAACTGACCACTTGACTGATCATGCTCTGATCACGTGGCTCTCATGCCCTGCTCACGAGGCTGATCATGCAATGATCATTTAGCTACCATGTACTGTTCACGTAACTGATCATGCACTGATCATGTAATTGATCATGCACTGATCACGTGGCTATCATGCACTGATCACGTGGCTGATCATGCTCTGTTCACGTGGCTGATCACACAACTGTCACGTGACTGATCATGCACTGATCACGTGACTCACATGCACTGATCACATGTCTGATCATGCACTGACCACGTGACAGATTATGCACTGATGACGTGGCCATCCTGCCCTGCTCACGAGGCTGATCATGCAATGATCACGTAGCTACCATATACTGGTCCCGTGACTGATCATGCACTGATCACCTAATTGATCATGCACGGATCACGTGGCTGATCATGCACTGATCACCTGGCTGATCATACACTGATCACGTGGCTGATCATACTCTCCTCACGTTAATGATGATGCACACATCACGAGGCTATCATGCACTGCACACGTGGCTGGTCATGCATTGATCACGTAGCTACCATGTAGTGGTCACGTGACTGATCATGCACAGATCACGTAAATGATCATGCACTGATCACGTAACTGATCATGCACTGATCCCGTGACTGATCATGCACTTATCACGTGGCTATCATGCATTGCTCATGTGGCTGATCATACAATGATCACGTAGCTACCATGTAGTGGTCACATGACTGATCATGCACTGATCACGTAATGGACCATGAACTGATCAGGTGACTGATCATGCACTGTTCACGTGACTGATCATGCACTGATCACGTGACTGATCATGCACTGATCACGTGGCTATCATGCACTGCTCATGTGGCTGATCATGCTATGATCACGTAGCTACCATGTACTGGTCACGTGAATGCTCATGCACTGATCACTTAGTGATCATGCACTGATCACCTGGCTGATCATACACTGATCACGTGACTGATCATGCACTGATCACGTGACTTATCATGCACTGTTCACGTGGCTATCATGCACTGATCACTTGGCTGGTCATACACTGATCACGTGCCTGGTCATGCACAGATCATGTGACTAATGATGAACTGATCACGTGGTTATCATGCACTGATCACGTGGATATCATGCACTGATCACGTGGCTGATCACACATGTATCACGTGATTGATCATGCACTGATCACGTGGCTGATCATGCATTGATCACATAATTGATCATGCACTGATCACGTGACTGATCATGCACTGATCACATGGCTGGTCATACACCTATTACGTGACCGATCATGCACTGATCATGTGGCTCTCATGCACTGATCACGAGGCTGATCATACTCTGCTCACGTAACTGATCATGCACTGATCACGTGGCTATCATGCACTGTTCACGTGGCTGATCATGCAATGATCACGTAGCTACCATGCACTGGTCATGTGACTGATCATGCACAGATCACGTAAATGATCATGCACTGATCACGTGACTGATTATGCCCTGATCACGTGGCTGTCATGCACTGCTCACGTGGCTGATCATGCACTGATCACGTAATAGATCCGGCACTGATCACGTAGCTCATCCTGCACTGATCACGTGACTGTTCACGCACTGATAACTTGACTGATCATGCACTGATCACGGAAATGATCATGCACTGATCACGTGACTGATCATGCACTTATCACCTGACTGATCATGCAATGATCACGGGGCTATCATGCAATGATCAGGTGGCTATCATTCACTTCTCTGTTGGCTATCATTCACTGATCATGTGTCGAATTATTCAATGATCATGTGACTGATCATGCACTGATTACGTGACTAATCATGCACTGATACCGTGACTGAGCATGGACTGATCACATGACTATCATGTAGTGATCACGTGACTTAATGGCACTGATCAGGTGACTGATCATGCGCTGATCATGTTTACTATCATACACTGATCATGTGCCTCTGGAGGCAATAAACAGAGAGCTGAGTAGGCACGAATCAAACAGTCAGCAGGCAATAATCATGGAACTCAGCTGTGAGGAATCATGCTGCCCAGCTGGCAATAATCAAACAGCTGAGCAGGCAGGAATTACGCAGCACAGCTGGCAATTGTCAAGCAGATGACAGGCAGGAATCGTGCAGCTCATCGGGCAATTGTCAAGCAGGGGAGCAGAGAGGAATAATGCAGCTGAGCAGGCCCTGATCACGTGACTGAGCACGCACTGTTCACCTGGCTGATCATACACTGATCATGTGATTGATCATGCACTGATCACCTGGGTATAATGCACTGATCACGTGACTGTGCATGCACTGATCATGTGGATGATCATTCACTGATCACATGGCTGATCATGCACTGGTAACGTGACTATCATGTACTGATCACGGGGCTGATCATGAAATGATCACGCAGTTACCATGTACTGGTCCCGAGACTGATCATGCACTGATCACATAAATGATCATGCACTGATCACGTGGCTGATCATGCACTGATCACGTGACTGATCATGCACTGATCACGTGTCTATCATGCAATGATCAGGTGGCTATCATTCACTGATCTGCTGGCTATCATTCACTGATCATGTGTGAATTATGCAATGATCACGTGACTGATCATGCACTGATTACGTGGCTATCATGCATGATCAGGTGGCTATCATTCACTGATCTGCTGGCTATCATGCACTGATCACGTGGATATCACACACTGATCCTGTGGCTGATCATACACCTATCACGTGACTGATCATGCACTGATCACGTGGCTATCATGCACTGATCACGGGGCTGATCAGGCAATGATCACGCAGTTACCATGTACTGGTCCCGAGACTGATCATGCACTGATCACGTAAATGATCATGCACTGATCACGTGGCTGATCATGCACTGATCACGTGGCTGATCATGCACTGATCACGAAGCTGATCATACAATGATCACTTGATTGTGCATGCACTGATCACGTGGCTGATCATGCACCGATCACGTGGCTGATCATACACTGGTCACCTGACTGATCATGCACTGATTACGTGCCTGATCATGCACTGATCACGTGACTGATCATGCACTGATCACGTGGCTATCATGCAATGATCAGGTGGCATTCATTCACTGATCTGCTGGCTGTCATTCACTGACCATGTGCGAATTATGCAATGATCACTTGACTGATCATGCACTGATTACGTGACTGATCAGGCACATATCACCTGGCTATAATGCACTGATCAGGTGTCTATCATTCACAGTTCAAGTGTCTGATCATGCCCTGATCACGTGGCTATCATGCCCTGATCACGTGGCTGAACATGCACTGTTGACGTGGCTGATCACACACCTGTCACGTGACCGATCATGCACTAATCACGTGACTGATCCTGCACTGATCACGTGGTAATCATGCACTGATCACGTGGCTGATCATACACTGATCACATGCCTGGTCATGCACAGATCACGTGACTACTCATGAACTGATCACGTGGCTATTATGCACTGATGACGTGGGTATCACGCACTGATCACGTGGCTGATCATACACCTATCACGTGACTGATCATGCCCTGATCACTTGGCTCTCATGCACTGATCATGTGGCTGATCATACAGTGCTTACCTAACTGATCATGCACTGATCACGTGGCTATCATGTACTGATCACGGGGCTGATCATGCAATGATCACGTAGCTACCATGTAGTGGTCACGTAACTGATCATGCACTGATCACGGAAATGACCATGCACTGATCACGTGGCTCTCATGCACTGATCACGTGGCTGATCATACTCTGCTCAGGTAACTCATCATGCACACATCACGTGGCTATCATACACTGCTCACCTGGCTGGCCATGCAATGATCACGTAGCTACCATGTACTGGTCACGGGACTGATCATGCATGGATCACGTGGCTACCATGCCCTGCTCACGAGGCTGATCATGCAATGATCATGTAGCTACCATGTACTGTTCCCGTGACTGATCATGCACTGATCACGTGGCTATAATGCACTGATCACGTAGATATCATGCACTGATTATCTGCCTGTCGTGCACAGATCACGTGACTAATCATGAACAGATCACGTAGGTTTCACGCACTGATCACGTGGATATCATGCACTGATCACGTGACTGCACATGCACTGCTCATGTGACTGAGCATGCAGTGATCATGTAGCTAACATGCATTGATCACTTGGCTATCATGCACTGAACACTTGGCTGATCATTCACTGATCGCATGACTGCACATGCACTGATCACGTGGCTGATCATACAGTGATCAAGTGGCTGATCATGCACTGATCACGTTGCTGATCATGCACTGATCACGTGGCTGATCATGCACTGATCACGAAGTTGATCATACACTGACCTCGTGACTGTGCATGCACTGATCACGTAGCTGATCATGCACTGATCACTTGGCTGATCATACACTGATCACGTGGCGCATCATGGTCTAATCACGTTGTGGATTATGCACTGATCACGTGCCTGATAATACAGTGATCACGTGGCTGATCATGCACTGATCATGTGGATGATCATACACTGATCACATGACTGATCATGCACTGATCACATGCCTGACCATGCACTGATCATGTGGCTGATCATGCACTGATCATGAAGCTGATCATACACTGATCACGGGATTGTGCATGCACTGATCACGTGGCCGATATTGCACGGATCACGTGGCTGATCATACACTGATCACTTGGCTGATCATGCACTAATCACGTTGCGGATCATGCACTCATCACGTGGCTGATCATACACTGATCATGTGGCTGTCATGCACTGCTCACGTGGCTGATCACACACTGCTATCGTAACTGATCATGCAGTGATCACGTGGCTACCATGTACTGGTCACGTGACTGATCATGCACTGAACACGTAATTGATCATGCACTGATATCGTGACTGATCATGCACTGACCACGTGACTGATCATGCACTGATCACGTGGCTATCATGCCCTGCTCACGAGGCTGATCATAGTATGATCACCTAGCTACCATGTACTGGTCACGTGACTGATCATGCACTGATCACGTAATTGATCATGCACAGATCACGTGGATCATCATGCACTGATCACGTGACTGATCCTGCACTGATCACGTGGTAATCATGCACTGATCACGTGGCTGATCATACACTGATCACATGCCTGGTCATGCACAGATCACGTGACTACTCATGAACTGATCATGTGGCTATTATGCACTGATGACGTGGGTATCACGCACTGATCACGTGGCTGATCATACACCTATCACGTGACTGATCATGCACTGATCACTTGGCTCTCATGCACTGATCATGTGGCTGATCATACAGTGCTTACCTAACTGATCATGCACTGATCACGTGGCTATCATGTACTGATCACGGGGCTGATCATGCAATGATCACGTAGCTACCATGTAGTGGTCACGTGTCTGATCATGCACTGATCACTTCGCTGATTATGTACTGCTCATGTAACTGATCATGCACTGATCACGTGGCTATCATGCACTGATCACGTGGCTGATTATGCAATGATCACGTAGCTACCCTGTACTGGTCACGTGAATGATCATGCACTGATAACCTAATTGATCATGCACTGATCCCGTGACTGATCATGCACGCATCAGGTGACTGATCATGCACTGATCATATGGCTATCATGCACTGTTCACGTGGCTGATTGTACCCTGATCACCTGCCTGGTCATGCACAGATCACGTGACTAATCATGAACTGATCACGTAGCTATCATGCACTGATCACCTAGCTGATAATGCACTGATCACGTGGCTATCATGCACTGATCACGTGGCTATCATGCACTGATCACGTGGCTGATCATGCTCTGTTCACATGGCTGATCACACAACTGTCACGTGACTGATCATGCACTGATCACATGTCTGATCATGCACTGACCACGTGACTGATCATGCACTGATGACGTGGCTATCATGCCCTGCTCACGAGGCTGATCATGCAATGATCACGTAGCTACCATATACTGGTCACTTGACTGATCATGCACTGATCACCTAATTGATCATGCACTGATCACGTGGCTGATCATGCACTGATCATGTGGCTGATCATACACTGATCACGTAATTGATCATGCACTGATCACGTGACTGATCATGCACTGATCACGTGGCTATCATGCACTGATAACTTGGCTGGTCATACACTGGTCACGTGCCTGGTCATGCACAGATCCTGTGACTAATCATGAACTGATCACGTTGCTATCATGCACTGGTCACGTGTATATCATGCACTGATCACGGGGCTGATCACACACGTATCACGTGACTGATCATACACTGGTCACATGGCTATCATGCACTGATTACGTGACAATCATGCACTGATCACGTGGCTGATCATGCACTGATCACATAATTGATCATGCACTGATCACGTGACTGATCATGCACTGATCACGTGACTGATCATGCAGTGATCACGTAGCTACCATGTACCGGTCACGTGACTGATCATGCACGCATCAGGTGACTGATCATGCACTGATCACGTGGCTATCAGGCACTGTTCACGTGGCTGATTATACCCTGATCACCTGCCTGGTCATGCACAGATCACGAGACTAATCATGAACTGATCACGTAGCTATCATGCACTGATCACGTGACTGAACATGCACTGTTCACGTGGCTGATCACAAACCTGTCACGTGACTGATCATGCACTGATCACGTGGCTCTCATGCACTGATGACGTGGCTGACCATACTCTGCTCACGTAACTCATCATGCACACATCAAGTGGCTACCATGCACTGCTCACGTGGCTGGTCATGCAATGATCACGTAGCTACCATGTACTGGTCACGTGACTGGTCATGCACAGATAACATAAATGATCATGCACTGATCACGTGACTGATCATGCACGGATCACTTGGCTACCATGACCTGCTCACGAGGCTGATCATGCAATGATCATGTAGCTACCATGTACTGTTCACGTTACTGATCATGCACTGATCACGTGGCTATAATGCACTGATCACGTTGATATCATGCACTGATCACGTGGCTGATCATACACGTATCACGTGACTGATCATGCACTGATCACGTGGCTATCATGCACTGGTCACGTTGCTGATCATTCAATGATCACGTGGCTGATCATGCACTGATCACGTGGCTCTCATGCACAGGTCACAGGACTGGTCATGCACTGATTATGTAATTGATCATTCACTGATCACGTGAGTGATCATGAACTGACCACTTGACTGATCATGCTCTGATCACGTGGCTCGCATGCCCTGCTCACCAGGCTGATCATGCAATGATCATATAGCTACCATGTACTGTTCACGTAACTGATCATGCACTGATCATGTAATTGATCATGCAATGATCACGTGGCTATCATGCCCTGATCACGTGGCTGAACATGCACTGTTGACGTGGCTGATCATACAATGATCACGTAGCTACCATGTACCGGTCACGTGACTGATCATGCACGCATCAGGTGACTGCTCATGCACTGATCACGTGGCTATCAGGCACTGTTCACGTGGCTGATTATACCCTGATCACCTGCCTGGTCATGCACAGATCACGAGACTAATCATGAACTGATCACGTAGCTATCATGCACTGATCACGTGACTGAACATGCACTGTTCACGTGGCTGATCACAAACCTGTCACGTGACTGATCATGCACTGATCACGTGGCTCTCATGCACTGATGACGTGGCTGATCATACTCTGCTCACATAACTCATCATGCACACATCACGTGGCTATCATGCACTGCTCACGTGGATGGTCATGCAATGATCACGTAGCTACCATGTACTGGTCACGTGACTGATCATGCACAGGTAACATAAATGATCATGCACTGATCACGTGACTGATCATGCACGGATCACGTGGCTATCATGCCCTGCTCACGAGGCTGAACATGCAATGATCATGTAGCTACCATGTACTGTTCACGTTACTGATCATGCACTGATCACATAGCTATAATGCACTGATCACGTTGATATCATGCACTGATCACGTGGCTGATCATACACGTATCACGTGACTGATCATGCACTGATCACGTGGCTATCATGCACTGGTCACGTGGCTGATCATTCAATGATCACGTGGCTGATCATGCATTGATCACGTGGCTCTCATGCACAGGTCACATGACTGGTCATGCACTGATTACGTAATTGATCATTCACTGATCACGTGAGTGATCATGAACTGACCACTTGACT
This sequence comes from Bos taurus, assembly GCF_002263795.3. NCBI lineage: Eukaryota > Metazoa > Chordata > Mammalia > Artiodactyla > Bovidae > Bos > Bos taurus. The sequence continues at coordinate 95,723 of NW_020191285.1, forward strand.
GATCATGCTCTGATCACGTGGCTCTCATGCCCTGCTCACGAGGCTGATCATGCAATGATCATTTAGCTACCATGTACTGTTCACGTAACTGATCATGCACTGATCATGTAATTGATCATGCACTGACCACGTGACTGATCATGCACTGATGACGTGGCTATCATGCCCTGCACACGTGGCTGATCCTGCACTGATCACGTGGTAATCATGCACTGATCACGTGGCTGATCATACACTGATCACATGCCTGGTCATGCACAGATCACGTGACTACTCATGAACTGATCATGTGGCTATTATGCACTGATGACGTGGGTATCACGCACTGATCACGTGGCTGATCATACACCTATCACGTGACTGATCATGCACTGATCACTTGGCTCTCATGCACTGATCATGTGGCTGATCATACAGTGCTTACCTAACTGATCATATACTGATCACGTGGCTATCATGTACTGATCACGGGGCTGATCATGCAATGATCACCTAGCTACCATGTACTGTTCACGTAACTGATCATGCACTGTTCATGTAATTGATCATGCACTGATCACGTGGCTATCATGCACTGATCACGTGACCGATCATGCACTAATCACGTGACTACTCATGAACTGATCATGTGGCTATTATGCACTGATGACGTGGGTATCACGCACTGATCACGTGGCTGATCATACACCTATCACGTGACTGATCATGCACTGATCACTTGGCTCTCATGCACTGATCATGTGGCTGATCATACAGTGCTTACCTAACTGATCATATACTGATCACGTGGCTATCATGTACTGATCACGGGGCTGATCATGCAATGATCACGTAGCTACCATGTACTGATCACGTGGCTGATCATACACTGCTAACGTGACTGATCATGCACTGATTACGTGGCTATCATGTACTGATCACGTGACTGATCATACAGTGCTTACCTAACTGATCATGCACTGATCACGTGGCTATCATGTACTGATCACGTGACTGATCATGCACTGATCACGTGGCTATCATGCACTGATCACGTGGCTGATCATACACTGCTAACGTGACTGATCATGCACTGATTACGTGGCTATCATGTACTGATCCCGGGGCTGATCATGCAATGATCACGCAGTTACCATGTACTGGTCCCGAGACTGATCATGCACTGATCACGTAAATGATCATGCACTGATCACGTGGCTGATCATGCACTGATCACGTGGCTGATCATGCACTGATCACGAAGCTGATCATACAATGATCACTTGATTGTGCATGCACTGATCACGTGGCTGATCATGCACCGATCACGTGGCTGATCATACACTGGTCACCTGACTGATCATGCACTGATTACGTGCCTGATCATGCACTGATCACGTGACTGATCATGCACTGATCACGTGGCTATCATGCAATGATCAGGTGGCATTCATTCACTGATCTGCTGGCTGTCATTCACTGATCATGTGCGAATTATGCAATGATCACGTGACTGATCATGCACTGATTACATGACTGATCAGGCACATATCACCTGGCTATAATGCACTGATCAGGCGTCTATCATTCACAGTTCAAGTGTCTGATCATGCCCTGATCACGTGGCTATCATGCCCTGATCACGTGGCTGAACATGCACTGTTGACGTGGCTGATCACACACCTGTCACGTGACTGATCATGCACTGATCACCTGGCTCTCAGGAACTGATCACGTGGCTGATCATACTCTGCTCACGTAACTGATCATGCACACATCACGTGGCTATCATGCCTTCTCACGTGGCTGGCCATGCAATGATCACGTAGCTACCATGTACTGGTCACGTGACTGATCATGCACAGATCACGTAAATGATCATGCACTGATCACGTGACGGATCATGCACTGATCACGTGGCTATCATGCACTGCTCACGTGGCTGATCATGCAATGATCACGTGGCTACCATGCACTGCTCACGTGGCTGACCATGCAATGATCACGTAGCTACCATGTACTGGTCACATGACTAATCATGAACTGATCACGTGGCTGTAATGCACTGATCACGTGGATATCATGCACTGATTATCTGCCTGTCGTGCACAGATCACGTGACTAATCATGAACAGATAACGTAGGTTTCACGCACTGATCACGTGGATATCATGCACTGATCACGTGGCTGATCATACACCTATCACGTGACTGATCATGCACTGATCACGTGGCTCTCATGCACTGATTACGTGGCTGAGCATACACTGCTATCGTAACTGATCATGCAGTGATCACGTGGCTACCATGTACTGGTCACGTGACTGATCATGCACTGAACACGTAATTGATCATGCACTGATCACGTGACTGATCACGCACTAACCACGTGACAGATCATGCACTGATCACGTGGCTATCATGCCCTGCTCACGAGGCTGATCATACTATGATCACCTAGCTACCATGTACTGGTCACGTGACTGATCATGCACTGATCACCTAATTGATCATGCACAGATCACGTGGATCATCATGCACTGATCACGTGACCGATCATGCACTAATCACGTGACTGATCCTGCACTGATCACGTGGTAATCATGCACTGATCACGTGGCTGATCATACACTGATCACGTGCCTGGTCATGCACAGATCACGTGACTACTCATGAACTGATCACGTGGCTATTATGCACTGATGACGTGGGTATCACGCACTGATCACGTGGCTGATCATACACCTATCACGTGACTGATCATGCACTGATCACTTGGCTCTCATGCACTGATCATGTGGCTGATCATACAGTGCTTACCTAACTGATCATGCACTGATCACGTGGCTATCATGTACTGATCACGGGGCTGATCATGCAATGATCACGTAGCTACCATGTAGTGGTCACGTAACTGATCATGCACTGATCACGGAAATGACCATGCACTGATCACGTGGCTCTCATGCACTGATCACGTGGCTGATCATACTCTGCTCAGGTAACTCATCATGCACACATCACGTGGCTATCATACACTGCTCACCTGGCTGGCCATGCAATGATCACGTAGATACCATGTACTGGTCACGTGACTGATCATGCATGGATCACGTGGCTACCATGCCCTGCTCACGAGGCTGATCATGCAATGATCATGTAGCTACCATGTACTGTTCCCGTGACTGATCATGCAATGATCACGTGGCTATAATGCACTGATCACGTAGATATCATGCACTGATTATCTGCCTGTCGTGCACAGATCACGTGACTAATCATGAACAGATCACGTAGGTTTCACGCACTGATCACGTGGATATCATGCACTGATCACGTGACTGCACATGCACTGCTCATGTGACTGAGCATGCAGTGATCATGTAGCTAACATGCATTGATCACTTGGCTATCATGCACTGAACACTTGGCTGATCATTCACTGATCGCATGACTGCACATGCACTGATCACGTGGCTGATCATACAGTGATCAAGTGGCTGATCATGCACTGATCACGTTGCTGATCATGCACTGATCACGTGGCTGATCATGCACTGATCACGAAGTTGATCATACACTGACCTCGTGACTGTGCATGCACTGATCACGTAGCTGATCATGCACTGATCACTTGGCTGATCATACACTGATCACGTGGCGCATCATGGTCTAATCACGTTGTGGATTATGCACTGATCACGTGCCTGATAATACAGTGATCACGTGGCTGATCATGCACTGATCATGTGGATGATCATACACTGATCACATGACTGATCATGCACTGATCACATGCCTGACCATGCACTGATCATGTGGCTGATCATGCACTGATCATGAAGCTGATCATACACTGATCACGGGATTGTGCATGCACTGATCACGTGGCCGATATTGCACGGATCACGTGGCTGATCATACACTGATCACTTGGCTGATCATGCACTAATCACGTTGCGGATCATGCACTCATCACGTGGCTGATCATACACTGATCATGTGGCTGATCATGCACTGATCACGTGTTTGATCGTACACTGATCACGTGACTTATTATGCATTAATCACGTTAATTATCATGCTCTGATCAGGTTGCTATCATGCACTGATTACGTGGCTGATCATACACTACTATGGTGACTGCGAATGCACTGATCACGTTCCTGATCATGCACTGATCCCGTCGCTGATCATGCACTGATCACGTGACTGATCATGCACTGGGCACGTGGCTATCATGCACTGATCACGTGGCTGATCATACACTGGTCACCTGACTGATCATGCACTGATTACGTGCCTGATCATGCACTGATCACGTGGCTGGTCATGCACTGATCACGTGCCTGATCATGCACTGATCACGTGGCTGATCATGCACTGATCACGAAGCTGATCATACAATGATCACTTGATTGTGCATGCACTGATCACGTGGCTGATCATGCACCGATCACGTGGCTGATCATACACTGGTCACCTGACTGATCATGCACTGATTACGTGCCTGATCATGCACTGATCACGTGACTGATCATGCACTGATCACGTGGCTATCATGCAATGATCAGGTGGCATTCATTCACTGATCTGCTGGCTGTCATTCACTGATCATGTGCGAATTATGCAATGATCACGTGACTGATCATGCACTGATTACGTGACTGATCAGGCACATATCACCTGGCTATAATGCACTGATCAGGCGTCTATCATTCACAGTTCAAGTGTCTGATCATGCCCTGATCACGTGGCTATCATGCCCTGATCACGTGGCTGAACATGCACTGTTGACGTGGCTGATCACACACCTGTCACGTGACTGATCATGCACTGATCACCTGGCTCTCAGGAACTGATCACGTGGCTGATCATACTCTGCTCACGTAACTGATCATGCACACATCACGTGGCTATCATGCCTTCTCACGTGGCTGGCCATGCAATGATCACGTAGCTACCATGTACTGGTCACGTGACTGATCATGCACAGATCACGTAAATGATCATGCACTGATCACGTGACTGATCATGCACTGATCACGTGACGGATCATGCACTGATCACGTGGCTATCATGCACTGCTCACGTGGCTGATCATGCAATGATCACGTGGCTACCATGCACTGCTCACGTGGCTGATCATGCAATGATCACGTAGCTACCATGTACTGGTCACGTGACTAATCATGAACAGATCACGTAGGTTTCACGCACTGATCACGTGGATATCATGCACTGATCACGTGGCTGATCATACACCTATCACGTGACTGATCATGCACTGATCACGTGGCTCTCATGCACTGATTACGTGGCTGATCATACACTGCTATCGTAACTGATCATGCAGTGATCACGTGGCTACCATGTACTGGTCACGTGACTGATCATGCACTGAACACGTAATTGATCATGCACTGATTACGTGACTGATCTTGCACTGACCACGTGACTGATCATGCACTGATCACGTGGCTATCATGCCCAGCTCACGAGGCTGATCATACGATGATCACCTAGCTACCATGTACTGGTCACGTGACTGATCATGCACTGATCACGTAATTGATCATGCACAGATCACGTGGATCATCATGCACTGATCACGTGACCGATCATGCACTAATCACGTGACTGATCCTGCACTGATCACGTGGTAATCATGCACTGAGCACGTGGCTGATCATACACTGATCACGTGCCTGGTCATGCACAGATCACGTGACTACTCATGAACTGATCACGTGGCTATTATGCACTGATGACTTGGGTATCACGCACTGATCACGTGGCTGATCATACACCTATCACGTGACTGATCATGCACTGATCACTTGGCTCTCATGCACTGATCATGTGGCTGATCATACAGTGCTTACCTAACTGATCATGCACTGATCACGTGGCTATCATGTACTGATCACGGGGCTGATCATGCAATGATCACGTAGCTACCATGTAGTGGTCACGTAACTGATCATGCACTGATCACGGAAATGATCATGCACTGATCACGTGGCTCTCATGCACTGATCACGTGGCTGATCATACTCTGCTCAGGTAACTCATCATGCACACATCACGTGGCTATCATACACTGCTCACATGGCTGGCCATGCAATGATCACGTAGATACCATGTACTGGTCACGTGACTGATCATGCATGGATCACGTGGCTACCATGCCCTGCTCACGAGGCTGATCATGCAATGATCATGTAGCTACCATGTACTGTTCCCGTGACTGATCATGCACTGATCACGTGGCTATAATGCACTGATCAGGTAGATATCATGCACTGATCACGTGGCTGATCATACACCTATCACGTGACTGATCATGCACTGATCACGTGGATATCATGCACTGATCACGTGACTGCACATGCACTGCTCATGTGACTGAGCATGCAGTGATCATGTAGCTAACATGCATTGATCACTTGGCTATCATGCACTGAACACTTGGCTGATCATTCACTGATCTCATGACTGCACATGCACTGATCACGTGGCTGATCATACAGTGATCAAGTGGCTGATCATGCACTGATCACGTTGCTGATCATGCACTGATCACGTGGCTGATCATGCACTGATCACGAAGTTGATCATACACTGACCTCGTGACTGTGCATGCACTGATCACGTAGCTGATCATGCACTGATCACTTGGCTGATCATACACTGATCACGTGGCGCATCATGGTCTAATCACATTGTGGATTATGCACTGATCACGTGCCTGATAATACAGTGATCACGTGGCTGATCATGCACTGATCATGTGGATGATCATACACTGATCACATGACTGATCATGCACTGATCACATGCCTGACCATGCACTGATCATGTGGCTGATCATGCACTGATCATGAAGCTGATCATACACTGATCACGGGATTGTGCATGCACTGATCACGTGGCCGATATTGCACGGATCACGTGGCTGATCATACACTGATCACTTGGCTGATCATGCACTAATCACGTTGCGGATCATGCACTCATCACGTGGCTGATCATACACTGATCATGTGGCTGATCATGCACTGATCACGTGTTTGATCGTACACTGATCACGTGACTTATTATGCATTAATCACGTTAATTATCATGCTCTGATCAGGTTGCTATCATGCACTGATTACGTGGCTGATCATACACTACTATGGTGACTGCGAATGCACTGATCACGTTCCTGATCATGCACTGATCCCGTCGCTGATCATGCACTGATCACGTGACTGATCATGCACTGGGCACGTGGCTATCATGCACTGATCACGTGGCTGATCATACACTGGTCACCTGACTGATCATGCACTGATTACGTGCCTGATCATGCACTGATCACGTGGCTGGTCATGCACTGATCACGTGCCTGATCATGCACTGATCACGTGGCTGATCATGCACTGATCACGAAGCTGATCATACAATGATCACTTGATTGTGCATGCACGGATCACGTGGCTGATCATGCACCGATCACGTGGCTGATCATACACTGGTCACCTGACTGATCATGCACTGATTACGTGCCTGATCATGCACTGATCACGTGACTGATCATGCACTGATCACGTGGCTATCATGCAATGATCAGGTGGCATTCATTCACTGATCTGCTGGCTGTCATTCACTGATCATGTGCGAATTATGCAATGATCACGTGACTGATCATGCACTGATTACGTGACTGATCAGGCACATATCACCTGGCTATAATGCACTGATCAGGTGTCTATCATTCACAGTTCAAGTGTCTGATCATGCCCTGATCACGTGGCTATCATGCCCTGATCACGTGGCTGAACATGCACTGTTGACGTGGCTGATCACACACCTGTCACGTGACTGATCATGCACAGATCACGTAAATGATCATGCACTGATCACGTGACTGATCATGCACTGATCACGTGACGGATCATGCACTGATCACGTGGCTATCATGCACTGCTCACGTGGCTGATCATGCAATGATCACGTAGCTACCATGTACTGGTCACGTGACTAATCATGAACTGATCACGTGGTTATAATGCACTGATCACGTGGATATCATGCACTGATTATCTGCCTGTCGTGCACAGATCACTTGACTAATCATGAAAAGATCACGTAGGTTTCATGCACTGATCACGTGGATATCATGCACTGATCACGTGGCTGATCATACACCTATCACGTGACTGATCATGCACTGATCACGTGGCTCTCATGCACTGATCACGTGGCTGATCATACACTGCTATCGTAACTGATCAAGCAGTGATCACGTGGCTACCATGTACTGGTCACGTGACTGATCATGCACTGAACACGTAATTGATCATGCACTGATCACGTGACTGATCATGCACTGACCACGTGACTGATCATGCACTGATCACGTGGCTATCATGCCCTGCTCACGAGATTGATCATACTATGATCACCTAGCTACCATGTACTGGTCACGTGACTGATCATGCACTGATCACCTAATTGATCATGCACAGATCACGTGGATCATCATGCACTGATCACGTGACCGATCATGCACTAATCACGTGACTGATCCTGCACTGATCACGTGGTAATCATGCACTGTTCACGTGGCTGATCATGCAATGATCACGTAGCTACCATGCACTGGTCATGTGACTGATCATGCACAGATCACGTAAATGATCATGCACTGATCACGTGATTGATTATGCCCTGATCACGTGGCTGTCATGCACTGCTCACGTGGCTGATCATGCACTGATCACGTAATTGATCCGGCACTGATCACATAGCTCATCCTGCACTGATCACGTGACAGTTCACGCACTGATAACTTGACTGATCATGCACTGATCACGGAAATGATCATGCACTGATCACGTGACTGATCATGCACTTATCACCTGACTGATCATGCAATGATCACGGGGCTATCATGCAATGATCAGGTGGCTATCATTCACTTCTCTGTTGGCTATCATTCACTGATCATGTGTCGAATTATTCAATGATCATGTGACTGATCATGCACTGATTACGTGACTAATCATGCACTGATACCGTGACTGAGCATGGACTGATCACATGACTATCATGTAGTGATCACGTGACTTAATGGCACTGATCAGGTGACTGATCATGCACTGATCATGTTTACTATCATACACTGATCATGTGCCTCTGGAGGCAATAAACAGAGAGCTGAGTAGGCACGAATAAAACAGTCAGCAGGTAATAATCATGGAACTCAGCTGTGAGGAATCATGCTGCCCAGCTGGCAATAATCAAACAGCTGAGCAGGCAGGAATTACGCAGCACAGCTGGCAATTGTCAAGCAGATGACAGGCAGGAATCGTGCAGCTCATCGGGCAATTGTCAAGCAGGTGAGCAGAGAGGAATAATGCAGCTCAGCAGGCCCTGATCACGTGACTGAGCACGCACTGTTCACCTGGCTGATCATACACTGATCATGTGATTGATCATGCACTGATCACCTGGGTATCATGCACTGATCACGTGACTGTGCATGCACTGATCATGTGGATGATCATTCACTGATCACATGGCTGATCATGCACTGGTAACGTGACTATCATGTACTGATCACGGGGCTGATCATACAATGATCACGCAGTTACCATGTACTGGTCCCGAGACTGATCATGCACTGATCACATAAATGATCATGCACTGATCACGTGGCTGATCATGCACTGATCACGTGACTGATCATGCACTGATCACGTGTCTATCATGCAATGATCAGGTGGCTATCATTCACTGATCTGCTGGCTATCATTCACTGATCATGTGCGAATTATGCAATGATCACGTGACTGATCATGCACTGATTACGTGGCTATCATGCATGATCAGGTGGCTATCATTCACTGATCTGCTGGCTATCATGCACTGATCACGTGGATATCACACACTGATCCTGTGGCTGATCATACACCTATCACGTGACTGATCATGCACTGATCACGTGGCTATCATGCACTGATCACGTGGCTGATCATACACTGCTAACGTGACTGATCATGCACTGATTACGTGGCTATCATGTACTGATCACGGGGCTGATCATGCAATGATCACGCAGTTACCATGTACTGGTCCCGAGACTGATCATGCACTGATCACGTAAATGATCATGCACTGATCACGTGGCTGATCATGCACTGATCACGTGGCTGATCATGCACTGATCACGAAGCTGATCATACAATGATCACTTGATTGTGCATGCACTGATCACGTGGCTGATCATGCACCGATCACGTGGCTGATCATACACTGGTCACCTGACTGATCATGCACTGATTACGTGCCTGATCATGCACTGATCACGTGACTGATCATGCACTGATCACGTGGCTATCATGCAATGATCAGGTGGCATTCATTCACTGATCTGCTGGCTGTCATTCACTGATCATGTGCGAATTATGCAATGATCACGTGACTGATCATGCACTGATTACGTGACTGATCAGGCACATATCACCTGGCTATAATGCACTGATCAGGCGTCTATCATTCACAGTTCAAGTGTCTGATCATGCCCTGATCACGTGGCTATCATGCCCTGATCACGTGGCTGAACATGCACTGTTGACGTGGCTGATCACACACCTGTCACGTGACTGATCATGCACTGATCACCTGGCTCTCAGGAACTGATCACGTGGCTGATCATACTCTGCTCACGTAACTGATCATGCACACATCACGTGGCTATCATGCCTTCTCACGTGGCTGGCCATGCAATGATCACGTAGCTACCATGTACTGGTCACGTGACTGATCATGCACAGATCACGTAAATGATCATGCACTGATCACGTGACGGATCATGCACTGATCACGTGGCTATCATGCACTGCTCACGTGGCTGATCATGCAATGATCACGTGGCTACCATGCACTGCTCACGTGGCTGACCATGCAATGATCACGTAGCTACCATGTACTGGTCACGTGACTAATCATGAACTGATCACGTGGCTGTAATGCACTGATCACGTGGATATCATGCACTGATTATCTGCCTGTCGTGCACAGATCACGTGACTAATCATGAACAGATCACGTAGGTTTCACGCACTGATCACGTGGATATCATGCACTGATCACGTGGCTGATCATACACCTATCACGTGACTGATCATGCACTGATCACGTGGCTCTCATGCACTGATTACGTGGCTGAGCATACACTGCTATCGTAACTGATCATGCAGTGATCACGTGGCTACCATGTACTGGTCACGTGACTGATCATGCACTGAACACGTAATTGATCATGCACTGATCACGTGACTGATCATGCACTAACCACGTGACAGATCATGCACTGATCACGTGGCTATCATGCCCTGCTCACGAGGCTGATCATACTATGATCACCTAGCTACCATGTACTGGTCACGTGACTGATCATGCACTGATCACCTAATTGATCATGCACAGATCACGTGGATCATCATGCACTGATCACGTGACCGATCATGCACTAATCACGTGACTGATCCTGCACTGATCACGTGGTAATCATGCACTGATAACGTGGCTGATCATACACTGATCACGTGCCTGGTCATGCACAGATCAGTGACTACTCATGAACTTATCACGTGGCTATTATGCACTGATGACGTGGGTATCACGCACTGATCACGTGGGTAATCATACACCTATCACGTGACTGATCATGCACTGATCACTTGGCTCTCATGCACTGATCATGTGGCTGATCATACAGTGCTTACCTAACTGATCATGCACTGATCACGTGGCTATCATGTACTGATCACGGGGCTGATCATGCAATGATCACGTAGCTACCATGTAGTGGTCACGTAACTGATCATGCACTGATCACGGAAATGACCATGCACTGATCACGTGGCTCTCATGCACTGATCACGTGGCTGATCATACTCTGCTCAGGTAACTCATCATGCACACATCACGTGGCTATCATACACTGCTCACCTGGCTGGCCATGCAATGATCACGTAGCTACCATGTACTGGTCACGTGACTGATCATGCATGGATCACGTGGCTACCATGCCCTGCTCACGAGGCTGATCATGCAATGATCATGTAGCTACCATGTACTGTTCCCGTGACTGATCATGCAATGATCACGTGGCTATAATGCACTGATCATGTAGATATCATGCACTGATTATCTGCCTGTCGTGCACAGATCACGTGACTAATCATGAACAGATCACGTAGGTTTCACGCACTGATCACGTGGATATCATGCACTGATCACGTGACTGCACATGCACTGCTCATGTGACTGAGCATGCAGTGATCATGTAGCTAACATGCATTGATCACTTGGCTATCATGCACTGAACACTTGGCTGATCATTCACTGATCGCATGACTGCACATGCACTGATCACGTGGCTGATCATACAGTGATCAAGTGGCTGATCATGCACTGATCACGTTGCTGATCATGCACTGATCACGTGGCTGATCATGCACTGATCACGAAGTTGATCATACACTGACCTCGTGACTGTGCATGCACTGATCACGTAGCTGATCATGCACTGATCACTTGGCTGATCATACACTGATCACGTGGCGCATCATGGTCTAATCACGTTGTGGATTATGCACTGATCACGTGCCTGATAATACAGTGATCACGTGGCTGATCATGCACTGATCATGTGGATGATCATACACTGATCACATGACTGATCATGCACTGATCACATGCCTGACCATGCACTGATCATGTGGCTGATCATGCACTGATCATGAAGCTGATCATACACTGATCACGGGATTGTGCATGCACTGATCACGTGGCCGATATTGCACGGATCACGTGGCTGATCATACACTGATCACTTGGCTGATCATGCACTAATCACGTTGCGGATCATGCACTCATCACGTGGCTGATCATACACTGATCATGTGGCTGATCATGCACTGATCACGTGTTTGATCGTACACTGATCACGTGACTTATTATGCATTAATCACGTTAATTATCATGCTCTGATCAGGTTGCTATCATGCACTGATTACGTGGCTGATCATACACTACTATGGTGACTGCGAATGCACTGATCACGTTCCTGATCATGCACTGATCCCGTCGCTGATCATGCACTGATCACGTGACTGATCATGCACTGGGCACGTGGCTATCATGCACTGATCACGTGGCTGATCATACACTGGTCACCTGACTGATCATGCACTGATTACGTGCCTGATCATGCACTGATCACGTGGCTGGTCATGCACTGATCACGTGCCTGATCATGCACTGATCACGTGGCTGATCATGCACTGATCACGTTCTGATCATACACTGGTCACCTGACTGATCATGCACTGATTACGTGCCTGATCATGCACTGATCACGTGACTGATCATGCACTGATCACGTGGCTATCATGCAATGATCAGGTGGCATTCATTCACTGATCTGCTGGCTGTCATTCACTGATCATGTGCGAATTATGCAATGATCACGTGACTGATCATGCACTGATCACGTGGCTATCATGCACTGATCACGTGGCTGATCATACACTGCTAACGTGACTGATCATGCACTGATTACGTGGCTATCATGTACTGATCACGGGGCTGATCATGCAATGATCACGCAGTTACCATGTACTGGTCCCGAGACTGATCATGCACTGATCACGTAAATGATCATGCACTGATCACGTGGCTGATCATGCACTGATCACGTGGCTGATCATGCACTGATCACGAAGCTGATCATACAATGATCACTTGATTGTGCATGCACTGATCACGTGGCTGATCATGCACCGATCACGTTCTGATCATACACTGGTCACCTGACTGATCATGCACTGATTACGTGCCTGATCATGCACTGATCACGTGACTGATCATGCACTGATCACGTGGCTATCATGCAATGATCAGGTGGCATTCATTCACTGATCTGCTGGCTGTCATTCACTGATCATGTGCGAATTATGCAATGATCACGTGACTGATCATGCACTGATTACGTGACTGATCAGGCACATATCACCTGGCTATAATGCACTGATCAGGTGTCTATCATTCACAGTTCAAGTGTCTGATCATGCCCTGATCACGTGGCTATCATGCCCTGATCACGTGGCTGAACATGCACTGTTGACGTGGCTGATCACACACCTGTCACGTGACTGATCATGCACTGATCACCTGGCTCTCAGGAACTGATCACGTGGCTGATCATACTCTGCTCACGTAACTGATCATGCACACATCACGTGACTATCATGCCTTCTCACGTGGCTGGCCATGCAATGATCACGTAGCTACCATGTACTGGTCACGTGACTGATCATGCACAGATCACGTAAATGATCATGCACTGATCACGTGACTGATCATGCACTGATCACGTGACGGATCATGCACTGATCACGTGGCTATCATGCACTGCTCACGTGGCTGATCATGCAATGATCACGTGGCTACCATGCACTGCTCACGTGGCTGATCATGCAATGATCACGTAGCTACCATGTACTGGTCACGTGACTAATCATGAACAGATCACGTAGGTTTCACGCACTGATCACGTGGATATCATGCACTGATCACGTGGCTGATCATACACTGCTATCGTAACTGATCATGCAGTGATCACGTGGCTACCATGTACTGGTCACGTGACTGATCATGCACTGAACACGTAATTGATCATGCACTGATTCCGTGACTGATCTTGCACTGACCACGTGACTGATCATGCACTGATCACGTGGCTATCATGCCCAGCTCACGAGGCTGATCATACGATGATCACCTAGCTACCATGTACTGGTCACGTGACTGATCATGCACTGATCACGTAATTGATCATGCACAGATCACGTGGATCATCATGCACTGATCACGTGACCGATCATGCACTAACCACGTGACTGATCCTGCACTGATCACGTGGTAATCATGCACTGATCACGTGGCTGATCATACACTGATCACGTGCCTGGTCATGCACAGATCACGTGACTACTCATGAACTGATCACGTGGCTATTATGCACTGATGACTTGGGTATCACGCACTGATCACGTGGCTGATCATACACCTATCACGTGACTGATCATGCACTGATCACTTGGCTCTCATGCACTGATCATGTGGCTGATCATACAGTGCTTACCTAACTGATCATGCACTGATCACGTGGCTATCATGTACTGATCACGGGGCTGATCATGCAATGATCACGTAGCTACCATGTAGTGGTCACGTAACTGATCATGCACTGATCACGGAAATGATCATGCACTGATCACGTGGCTCTCATGCACTGATCACGTGGCTGATCATACTCTGCTCAGGTAACTCATCATGCACACATCACGTGGCTATCATACACTGCTCACATGGCTGGCCATGCAATGATCACGTAGATACCATGTACTGGTCACGTGACTGATCATGCATGGATCACGTGGCTACCATGCCCTGCTCACGAGGCTGATCATGCAATGATCATGTAGCTACCATGTACTGTTCCCGTGACTGATCATGCACTGATCACGTGGCTATAATGCACTGATCAGGTAGATATCATGCACTGATCACGTGGCTGATCATACACCTATCACGTGACTGATCATGCACTGATCACGTGGATATCATGCACTGATCACGTGACTGCACATGCACTGCTCATGTGACTGAGCATGCAGTGATCATGTAGCTAACATGCATTGATCACTTGGCTATCATGCACTGAACACTTGGCTGATCATTCACTGATCTCATGACTGCACATGCACTGATCACGTGGCTGATCATACAGTGATCAAGTGGCTGATCATGCACTGATCACGTTGCTGATCATGCACTGATCACGTGGCTGATCATGCACTGATCACGAAGTTGATCATACACTGACCTCGTGACTGTGCATGCACTGATCACGTAGCTGATCATGCACTGATCACTTGGCTGATCATACACTGATCACGTGGCGCATCATGGTCTAATCACGTTGTGGATTATGCACTGATCACGTGCCTGATAATACAGTGATCACGTGGCTGATCATGCACTGATCATGTGGATGATCATACACTGATCACATGACTGATCATGCACTGATCACATGCCTGACCATGCACTGATCATGTGGCTGATCATGCACTGATCATGAAGCTGATCATACACTGATCACGGGATTGTGCATGCACTGATCACGTGGCCGATATTGCACGGATCACGTGGCTGATCATACACTGATCACTTGGCTGATCATGCACTAATCACGTTGCGGATCATGCACTCATCACGTGGCTGATCATACACTGATCATGTGGCTGATCATGCACTGATCACGTGTTTGATCGTACACTGATCACGTGACTTATTATGCATTAATCACGTTAATTATCATGCTCTGATCAGGTTGCTATCATGCACTGATTACGTGGCTGATCATACACTACTATGGTGACTGCGAATGCACTGATCACGTTCCTGATCATGCACTGATCCCGTCGCTGATCATGCACTGATCACGTGACTGATCATGCACTGGTCACCTGACTGATCTTGCACTGATTATGTGCCTGATCATGCACTGATCACGTGGCTGGTCATGCACTGATCATGTGCCTGATCATGCACTGATTACGTGCCTGATCATGCACTGATCACGTGGCTGGTCATGCACTGATCACGTGCCTGATCATGCACTGATCACGTGGCTGATCATGCACTGATCACGAAGCTGATCATACAATGATCACTTGATTGTGCATGCACGGATCACGTGGCTGATCATGCACCGATCACGTGGCTGATCATACACTGGTCACCTGACTGATCATGCACTGATTACGTGCCTGATCATGCACTGATCACGTGACTGATCATGCACTGATCACGTGGCTATCATGCAATGATCAGGTGGCATTCATTCACTGATCTGCTGGCTGTCATTCACTGATCATGTGCGAATTATGCAATGATCACGTGACTGATCATGCACTGATTACGTGACTGATCAGGCACATATCACCTGGCTATAATGCACTGATCAGGTGTCTATCATTCACAGTTCAAGTGTCTGATCATGCCCTGATCACGTGGCTATCATGCCCTGATCACGTGGCTGAACATGCACTGTTGACGTGGCTGATCACACACCTGTCACGTGACTGATCATGCACAGATCACGTAAATGATCATGCACTGATCACGTGACTGATCATGCACT
Organism: Bos taurus; assembly: GCF_002263795.3. NCBI lineage: Eukaryota > Metazoa > Chordata > Mammalia > Artiodactyla > Bovidae > Bos > Bos taurus. The sequence continues at coordinate 112,974 of NW_020191285.1, forward strand.
GATCACGTGACGGATCATGCACTGATCACGTGGCTATCATGCACTGCTCACGTGGCTGATCATGCAATGATCACGTAGCTACCATGTACTGGTCACGTGACTAATCATGAACTGATCACGTGGTTATAATGCACTGATCACGTGGATATCATGCACTGATTATCTGCCTGTCGTGCACAGATCACTTGACTAATCATGAAAAGATCACGTAGGTTTCATGCACTGATCACGTGGATATCATGCACTGATCACGTGGCTGATCATACACCTATCACGTGACTGATCATGCACTGATCACGTGGCTCTCATGCACTGATCACGTGGCTGATCATACACTGCTATCGTAACTGATCAAGCAGTGATCACGTGGCTACCATGTACTGGTCACGTGACTGATCATGCACTGAACACGTAATTGATCATGCACTGATCACGTGACTGATCATGCACTGACCACGTGACTGATCATGCACTGATCACGTGGCTATCATGCCCTGCTCACGAGATTGATCATACTATGATCACCTAGCTACCATGTACTGGTCACGTGACTGATCATGCACTGATCACCTAATTGATCATGCACAGATCACGTGGATCATCATGCACTGATCACGTGACCGATCATGCACTAATCACGTGACTGATCCTGCACTGATCACGTGGTAATCATGCACTGTTCACGTGGCTGATCATGCAATGATCACGTAGCTACCATGCACTGGTCATGTGACTGATCATGCACAGATCACGTAAATGATCATGCACTGATCACGTGATTGATTATGCCCTGATCACGTGGCTGTCATGCACTGCTCACGTGGCTGATCATGCACTGATCACGTAATTGATCCGGCACTGATCACATAGCTCATCCTGCACTGATCACGTGACAGTTCACGCACTGATAACTTGACTGATCATGCACTGATCACGGAAATGATCATGCACTGATCACGTGACTGATCATGCACTTATCACCTGACTGATCATGCAATGATCACGGGGCTATCATGCAATGATCAGGTGGCTATCATTCACTTCTCTGTTGGCTATCATTCACTGATCATGTGTCGAATTATTCAATGATCATGTGACTGATCATGCACTGATTACGTGACTAATCATGCACTGATACCGTGACTGAGCATGGACTGATCACATGACTATCATGTAGTGATCACGTGACTTAATGGCACTGATCAGGTGACTGATCATGCACTGATCATGTTTACTATCATACACTGATCATGTGCCTCTGGAGGCAATAAACAGAGAGCTGAGTAGGCACGAATAAAACAGTCAGCAGGTAATAATCATGGAACTCAGCTGTGAGGAATCATGCTGCCCAGCTGGCAATAATCAAACAGCTGAGCAGGCAGGAATTACGCAGCACAGCTGGCAATTGTCAAGCAGATGACAGGCAGGAATCGTGCAGCTCATCGGGCAATTGTCAAGCAGGTGAGCAGAGAGGAATAATGCAGCTCAGCAGGCCCTGATCACGTGACTGAGCACGCACTGTTCACCTGGCTGATCATACACTGATCATGTGATTGATCATGCACTGATCACCTGGGTATCATGCACTGATCACGTGACTGTGCATGCACTGATCATGTGGATGATCATTCACTGATCACATGGCTGATCATGCACTGGTAACGTGACTATCATGTACTGATCACGGGGCTGATCATACAATGATCACGCAGTTACCATGTACTGGTCCCGAGACTGATCATGCACTGATCACATAAATGATCATGCACTGATCACGTGGCTGATCATGCACTGATCACGTGACTGATCATGCACTGATCACGTGTCTATCATGCAATGATCAGGTGGCTATCATTCACTGATCTGCTGGCTATCATTCACTGATCATGTGCGAATTATGCAATGATCACGTGACTGATCATGCACTGATTACGTGGCTATCATGCATGATCAGGTGGCTATCATTCACTGATCTGCTGGCTATCATGCACTGATCACGTGGATATCACACACTGATCCTGTGGCTGATCATACACCTATCACGTGACTGATCATGCACTGATCACGTGGCTATCATGCACTGATCACGTGGCTGATCATACACTGCTAACGTGACTGATCATGCACTGATTACGTGGCTATCATATACTGATCACGGGGCTGATCATGCAATGATCACGCAGTTACCATGTACTGGTCCCGAGACTGATCATGCACTGATCACGTAAATGATCATGCACTGATCACGTGGCTGATCATGCACTGATCACGTGGCTGATCATGCACTGATCACGAAGCTGATCATACAATGATCACTTGATTGTGCATGCACTGATCACGTGGCTGATCATGCACCGATCACGTGGCTGATCATACACTGGTCACCTGACTGATCATGCACTGATTACGTGCCTGATCATGCACTGATCACGTGACTGATCATGCACTGATCACGTGGCTATCATGCAATGATCAGGTGGCATTCATTCACTGATCTGCTGGCTGTCATTCACTGATCATGTGCGAATTATGCAATGATCACGTGACTGATCATGCACTGATTACGTGACTGATCAGGCACATATCACCTGGCTATAATGCACTGATCAGGCGTCTATCATTCACAGTTCAAGTGTCTGATCATGCCCTGATCACGTGGCTATCATGCCCTGATCACGTGGCTGAACATGCACTGTTGACGTGGCTGATCACACACCTGTCACGTGACTGATCATGCACTGATCACCTGGCTCTCAGGAACTGATCACGTGGCTGATCATACTCTGCTCACGTAACTGATCATGCACACATCACGTGGCTATCATGCCTTCTCACGTGGCTGGCCATGCAATGATCACGTAGCTACCATGTACTGGTCACGTGACTGATCATGCACAGATCACGTAAATGATCATGCACTGATCACGTGACGGATCATGCACTGATCACGTGGCTATCATGCACTGCTCACGTGGCTGATCATGCAATGATCACGTGGCTACCATGCACTGCTCACGTGGCTGACCATGCAATGATCACGTAGCTACCATGTACTGGTCACGTGACTAATCATGAACTGATCACGTGGCTGTAATGCACTGATCACGTGGATATCATGCACTGATTATCTGCCTGTCGTGCACAGATCACGTGACTAATCATGAACAGATCACGTAGGTTTCACGCACTGATCACGTGGATATCATGCACTGATCACGTGGCTGATCATACACCTATCACGTGACTGATCATGCACTGATCACGTGGCTCTCATGCACTGATTACGTGGCTGAGCATACACTGCTATCGTAACTGATCATGCAGTGATCACGTGGCTACCATGTACTGGTCACGTGACTGATCATGCACTGAACACGTAATTGATCATGCACTGATCACGTGACTGATCATGCACTAACCACGTGACAGATCATGCACTGATCACGTGGCTATCATGCCCTGCTCACGAGGCTGATCATACTATGATCACCTAGCTACCATGTACTGGTCACGTGACTGATCATGCACTGATCACCTAATTGATCATGCACAGATCACGTGGATCATCATGCACTGATCACGTGACCGATCATGCACTAATCACGTGACTGATCCTGCACTGATCACGTGGTAATCATGCACTGATAACGTGGCTGATCATACACTGATCACGTGCCTGGTCATGCACAGATCAGTGACTACTCATGAACTTATCACGTGGCTATTATGCACTGATGACGTGGGTATCACGCACTGATCACGTGGGTAATCATACACCTATCACGTGACTGATCATGCACTGATCACTTGGCTCTCATGCACTGATCATGTGGCTGATCATACAGTGCTTACCTAACTGATCATGCACTGATCACGTGGCTATCATGTACTGATCACGGGGCTGATCATGCAATGATCACGTAGCTACCATGTAGTGGTCACGTAACTGATCATGCACTGATCACGGAAATGACCATGCACTGATCACGTGGCTCTCATGCACTGATCACGTGGCTGATCATACTCTGCTCAGGTAACTCATCATGCACACATCACGTGGCTATCATACACTGCTCACCTGGCTGGCCATGCAATGATCACGTAGCTACCATGTACTGGTCACGTGACTGATCATGCATGGATCACGTGGCTACCATGCCCTGCTCACGAGGCTGATCATGCAATGATCATGTAGCTACCATGTACTGTTCCCGTGACTGATCATGCAATGATCACGTGGCTATAATGCACTGATCATGTAGATATCATGCACTGATTATCTGCCTGTCGTGCACAGATCACGTGACTAATCATGAACAGATCACGTAGGTTTCACGCACTGATCACGTGGATATCATGCACTGATCACGTGACTGCACATGCACTGCTCATGTGACTGAGCATGCAGTGATCATGTAGCTAACATGCATTGATCATTTGGCTATCATGCACTGAACACTTGGCTGATCATTCACTGATCGCATGACTGCACATGCACTGATCACGTGGCTGATCATACAGTGATCAAGTGGCTGATCATGCACTGATCACGTTGCTGATCATGCACTGATCACGTGGCTGATCATGCACTGATCACGAAGTTGATCATACACTGACCTCGTGACTGTGCATGCACTGATCACGTAGCTGATCATGCACTGATCACTTGGCTGATCATACACTGATCACGTGGCGCATCATGGTCTAATCACGTTGTGGATTATGCACTGATCACGTGCCTGATAATACAGTGATCACGTGGCTGATCATGCACTGATCATGTGGATGATCATACACTGATCACATGACTGATCATGCACTGATCACATGCCTGACCATGCACTGATCATGTGGCTGATCATGCACTGATCATGAAGCTGATCATACACTGATCACGGGATTGTGCATGCACTGATCACGTGGCCGATATTGCACGGATCACGTGGCTGATCATACACTGATCACTTGGCTGATCATGCACTAATCACGTTGCGGATCATGCACTCATCACGTGGCTGATCATACACTGATCATGTGGCTGATCATGCACTGATCACGTGTTTGATCGTACACTGATCACGTGACTTATTATGCATTAATCACGTTAATTATCATGCTCTGATCAGGTTGCTATCATGCACTGATTACGTGGCTGATCATACACTACTCATGGTGACTGCGAATGCACTGATCACGTTCCTGATCATGCACTGATCCCGTCGCTGATCATGCACTGATCACGTGACTGATCATGCACTGGGCACGTGGCTATCATGCACTGATCACGTGGCTGATCATACACTGGTCACCTGACTGATCATGCACTGATTACGTGCCTGATCATGCACTGATCACGTGGCTGGTCATGCACTGATCACGTGCCTGATCATGCACTGATCACGTGGCTGATCATGCACTGATCACGTTCTGATCATACACTGGTCACCTGACTGATCATGCACTGATTACGGGCCTGATCATGCACTGATCACGTGACTGATCATGCACTGATCACGTGGCTATCATGCAATGATCAGGTGGCATTCATTCACTGATCTGCTGGCTGTCATTCACTGATCATGTGCGAATTATGCAATGATCACGTGGACTGATCATGCACTGATCACGTGGCTATCATGCACTGATCACGTGGCTGATCATACACTGCTAACGTGACTGATCATGCACTGATTACGTGGCTATCATGTACTGATCACGGGGCTGATCATGCAATGATCACGCAGTTACCATGTACTGGTCCCGAGACTGATCATGCACTGATCACGTAAATGATCATGCACTGATCACGTGGCTGATCATGCACTGATCACGTGGCTGATCATGCACTGATCACGAAGCTGATCATACAATGATCACTTGATTGTGCATGCACTGATCACGTGGCTGATCATGCACCGATCACGTTCTGATCATACACTGGTCACCTGACTGATCATGCACTGATTACGTGCCTGATCATGCAACTGGTCACGTGACTGATCATGCACTGATTCACGTGGCTATCATGCAATGATCAGGTGGCATTCATTCACTGATCTGCTGGCTGTCATTCACTGATCATGTGCGAATTATGCAATGATCACGTGACTGATCATGCACTGATTACGTGACTGATCAGGCACATATCACCTGGCTATAATGCACTGATCAGGTGTCTATCATTCACAGTTCAAGTGTCTGATCATGCCCTGATCACGTGGCTATCATGCCCTGATCACGTGGCTGAACATGCACTGTTGAGGTGGCTGATCACACACCTGTCACGTGACTGATCATGCACTGATCACCTGGCTCTCAGGAACTGATCACGTGGCTGATCATACTCTGCTCACGTAACTGATCATGCACACATCACGTGACTATCATGCCTTCTCACGTGGCTGGCCATGCAATGATCACGTAGCTACCATGTACTGGTCACGTGACTGATCATGCACAGATCACGTAAATGATCATGCACTGATCACGTGACTGATCATGCACTGATCACGTGACGGATCATGCACTGATCACGTGGCTATCATGCACTGCTCACGTGGCTGATCATGCAATGATCACGTGGCTACCATGCACTGCTCACGTGGCTGATCATGCAATGATCACGTAGCTACCATGTACTGGTCACGTGACTAATCATGAACAGATCACGTAGGTTTCACGCACTGATCACGTGGATATCATGCACTGATCACGTTGGCTGATCATACACCTATCACGTGACTGATCATGCACTGATCACGTGGCTCTCATGCACTGATTACGTGGCTGATCATACACTGCTATCGTAACTGATCATGCAGTGATCACGTGGCTACCATGTACTGGTCACGTGGACTGATCATGCCACTGAACACGTAATTGATCATGCACTGATTCCGTGACTGATCTTGCACTGACCACGTGACTGATCATGCACTGATCACGTGGCTATCATGCCCAGCTCACGAGGCTGATCATACGATGATCACCTAGCTACCATGTACTGGTCACGTGACTGATCATGCACTGATCACGTAATTGATCATGCACAGATCACGTGGATCATCATGCACTGATCACATGACCGATCATGCACTAACCACGTGACTGATCCTGCACTGATCACGTGGTAATCATGCACTGATCACGTGGCTGATCATACACTGATCACGTGCCTGGTCATGCACAGATCACGTGACTACTCATGAACTGATCACGTGGCTATTATGCACTGATGACTTGGGTATCACGCACTGATCACGTGGCTGATCATACACCTATCACGTGACTGATCATGCACTGATCACTTGGCTCTCATGCACTGATCATGTGGCTGATCATACAGTGCTTACCTAACTGATCATGCACTGATCACGTGGCTATCATGTACTGATCACGGGGGCTGATCATGCAATGATCACGTAGCTACCATGTAGTGGTCACGTAACTGATCATGCACTGATCACGGAAATGATCATGCACTGATCACGTGGCTCTCATGCACTGATCACGTGGCTGATCATACTCTGCTCAGGTAACTCATCATGCACACATCACGTGGCTATCATACACTGCTCACATGGCTGGCCATGCAATGATCACGTAGATACCATGTACTGGTCACGTGACTGATCATGCAATGATCACGTGGCTACCATGCCCTGCTCACGAGGCTGATCATGCAATGATCATGTAGCTACCATGTACTGTTCCGTGACTGATCATGCACTGATCACGTGGCTATAATGCACTGATCAGGTAGATATCATGCACTGATCACGTGGCTGATCATACACCTATCACGTGACTGATCATGCACTGATCACGTGGATATCATGCACTGATCACGTGACTGCACATGCACTGCTCATGTGACTGAGCATGCAGTGATCATGTAGCTAACATGCATTGATCACTTGGCTATCATGCACTGAACACTTGGCTGATCATTCACTGATCTCATGACTGCACATGCACTGATCACGTGGCTGATCATACAGTGATCAAGTGGCTGATCATGCACTGATCACGTTGCTGATCATGCACTGATCACGTGGCTGATCATGCACTGATCACGAAGTTGATCATACACTGACCTCGTGACTGTGCATGCACTGATCACGTAGCTGATCATGCACTGATCACTTGGCTGATCATACACTGATCACGTGGCGCATCATGGTCTAATCACGTTGTGGATTATGCACTGATCACGTGCCTGATAATACAGTGATCACGTGGCTGATCATGCACTGATCATGTGGATGATCATACACTGATCACATGACTGATCATGCACTGATCACATGCCTGACCATGCACTGATCATGTGGCTGATCATGCACTGATCATGAAGCTGATCATACACTGATCACGGGATTGTGCATGCACTGATCACGTGGCCGATATTGCACGGATCACGTGGCTGATCATACACTGATCACTTGGCTGATCATGCACTAATCACGTTGCGGATCATGCACTCATCACGTGGCTGATCATACACTGATCATGTGGCTGATCATGCACTGATCACGTGTTTGATCGTACACTGATCACGTGACTTATTATGCATTAATCACGTTAATTATCATGCTCTGATCAGGTTGCTATCATGCACTGATTACGTGGCTGATCATACACTACTATGGTGACTGCGAATGCACTGATCACATTCCTGATCATGCACTGATCCCGTCGCTGATCATGCACTGATCACGTGACTGATCATGCACTGGTCACCTGACTGATCTTGCACTGATTATGTGCCTGATCATGCACTGATCACGTGGGCTGGTCATGCACTGATCATGTGCCTGATCATGCACTGATTACGTGCCTGATCATGCACTGATCACGTGGCTGGGTCATGCACTGATCACGTGCCTGATCATGCACTGATCACGTGGCTGATCATGCACTGATCACGAAGCTGATCATACAATGATCACTTGATTGTGCATGCACGGATCACGTGGCTGATCATGCACCGATCACGTGGCTGATCATACACTGGTCACCTGACTGATCATGCACTGATTACGTGCCTGATCATGCACTGATCACGTGACTGATTCATGCACTGATCACGTGGCTATCATGCAATGATCAGGGTGGCATTCATTCACTGATCTGCTGGCTGTCATTCACTGATCATGTGCGAATTATGCAATGATCACGTGACTGATCATGCACTGATTACGTGACTGATCAGGCACATATCACCTGGCTATAATGCACTGATCAGGTGTCTATCATTCACAGTTCAAGTGTCTGATCATGCCCTGATCACGTGGCTATCATGCCCTGATCACGTGCTGAACATGCACTGTTGACGTGGCTGATCACACACCTGTCACGGTGACTGAATCATGCACAGATCACGTAAATGATCATGCACTGATCACGTGACTGATCATGCACTGATCACGTGACGGATCATGCACTGATCACGTGGCTATCATGCACTGCTCACGTGGCTGATCATGCAATGATCACGTAGCTACCATTACTGGTCACCGTGACTAATCATGAACTGATCACGTGGTTATAATGCACTGATCACGTGGATATCATGCACTGATTATCTGCCTGTCGTGCACAGATCACTTGACTAATCATGAAAAGATCACGTTAGGTTTCATGCACTGATCACGTGGATATCATGCACTGAATCACGTGGCTGATCATACACCTATCACGTGACTGATCATGCACTGATCACGTGGCTCTCATGCACTGATCACGTGGCTGATCATACACTGCTATCGTAACTGATCAAGCAGTGATCACGTGGCTACCATGTACTGGTCACGTGACTGATCATGCACTGAACACGTAATTGATCATGCACTGATCACGTGACTGATCATGCACTGACCACGTGACTGATCATGCACTGATCACGTGGCTATCATGCCCTGCTCACGAGATTGATCATACTATGATCACCTAGCTACCATGTACTGGTCACGTGACTGATCATGCACTGATCACCTAATTGGATCATGCACAGATCACGTGGATCATCATGCACTGATCACGTGACCGATCATGCACTAATCACGTGACTGATCCTGCACTGATCACGTGGTAATCATGCACTGTTCACGTGGCTGATCATGCAATGATCACGTAGCTACATGCACTGGTCATGTGACTGATCATGCACAGATCACGTAAATGATCATGCACTGATCACGTGATTGATTATGCCCTGATCACGTGGCTGTCATGCACTGCTCACGTGGCTGATCATGCACTGATCACGTAATTGATCCGGCACTGATCACATAGCTCATCCTGCACTGATCACGTGACAGTTCACGCACTGATAACTTGACTGATCATGCACTGATCACGGAAATGATCATGCACTGATCACGTGACTGATCATGCACTTATCACCTGACTGATCATGCAATGATCACGGGGCTATCATGCAATGATCAGGTGGCTATCATTCACTTCTCTGTTGGCTATCATTCACTGATCATGTGTCGAATTATTCAATGATCATGTGACTGATCATGCACTGATTACGTGACTAATCATGCACTGATACCGTGACTGAGCATGGACTGATCACATGACTATCATGTAGTGATCCACGTGACTTAATGGCACTGATCAGGTGACTGATCATGCACGATCTGTTTACTATCATACACTGATCATGTGCCTCTGGAGGCAATAAACAGAGAGCTGAGTAGGCACGAATAAAACAGTCAGCAGGTTAATAATCATGGAACTCAGCTGTTAGGAATCATGCTGCCCAGCTGGCAATAATCAAACAGCTGAGCAGGCAGGAATTACGCAGCACAGCTGGCATTGTCAAGCAGATGACAGGCAGGAAACGTTGCAGTCATCGGGCAATTGTCAAGCAGGTGAGCAGAGAGGAATAATGCAGCTCAGCAGGCCCTGATCATGTGGACTGAGCACGCACTGTTCACCTGGCTGATCATTACACTGATCATGTGATTGATCATTGCACTGATCACCTGGGTATCATGCACTGATCACGTGACTGTGCATGCACTGATCATGTGGATGATCATTCACTGATCACATGGCTGATCATGCACTGGTAACGTGACTATCAATGTACTGATCACGGGGGCTGATCATACATGATCACGCAGTTACCATGTACTGGTCCCGAGACTGATCATGCACTGATCACATAAATGATCATGCACTGATCACGTGGCTGATCATGCACTGATCACGTGACTGATCATGCACTGATCACGTGTCTATCATGCAATGATCAGGTGGCTATCATTCACTGATCTGCTGGCTATCATTCACTGATCATGTGCGAATTAGCAATGATCACGTGACTGATCATGCACTGATTACGTGGCTATCATGCATGATCAGTGGCTATCATTCACTGATCTGCTGGCTATCATGCACTGATCACGTGGATATCACACACTGATCCTGTGGCTGATCATACACCTATCACGTGACTGATCATGCACTGATCACGTGGCTATCATGCACTGATCACGTGGCTGATCATACACTGCTAACGTGACTGATCATGCACTGATTACGTGGCTATCATGTACTGATCACGGGGCTGATCATGCAATGATCACGCAGTTACCATGTACTGGTCCCGAGACTGATCATGCACTGATCACGTAAATGATCATGCACTGATCACGTGGCTGATCATGCACTGATCACGTGGCTGATCATGCACTGATCACGAAGCTGATCATACAATGATCACTTGATTGTGCATGCACTGATCACGTGGCTGATCATGCAACCGATCACGTGGCTGATCATACACTGGTCACCTGACTGATCATGCACTGATTACGTGCCTGATCATGCACTGATCACGTGACTGATCATGCACTGATCACGTGGCTATCATGCAATGATCAGGTGGCATTCATTCACTGATCTGCTGGCTGTCATTCACTGATCATGTGCGAATTATGCAATGATCACGTGACTGATCATGCACTGATTACGTGACTGATCAGGCACATATCACCTGGCTATAATGCACTGATCAGGCGTCTATCATTCACAGTTCAAGTGTCTGATCATGCCCTGATCACGTGGCTATCATGCCCTGATCACGTGGCTGAACATGCACTGTTGACGTGGCTGATCACACACCTGTCACGTGACTGATCATGCACTGATCACCTGGCTCTCAGGAACTGATCACGTGGCTGATCATACTCTGCTCACGTAACTGATCATGCACACATCACGTGGCTATCATGCCTTCTCACGTGGCTGGCCATGCAATGATCACGTAGCTACCATGTACTGGTCACGTGACTGATCATGCACAGATCACGTAAATGATCATGCACTGATCACGTGACGGATCATGCACTGATCACGTGGCTATCATGCACTGCTCACGTGGCTGATCATGCAATGATCACGTGGCTACCATGCACTGCTCACGTGGCTGACCATGCAATGATCACGTAGCTACCATGTACTGGTCACGTGACTAATCATGAACTGATCACGTGGCTGTAATGCACTGATCACGTGGATATCATGCACTGATTATCTGCCTGTCGTGCACAGATCACGTGACTAATCATGAACAGATCACGTAGGTTTCACGCACTGATCACGTGGATATCATGCACTGATCACGTGGCTGATCATACACCTATCACGTGACTGATCATGCACTGATCACGTGGCTCTCATGCACTGATTACGTGGCTGAGCATACACTGCTATCGTAACTGATCATGCAGTGATCACGTGGCTACCATGTACTGGTCACGTGACTGATCATGCACTGAACACGTAATTGATCATGCACTGATCACGTGACTGATCATGCACTAACCACGTGACAGATCATGCACTGATCACGTGGCTATCATGCCCTGCTCACGAGGCTGATCATACTATGATCACCTAGCTACCATGTACTGGTCACGTGACTGATCATGCACTGATCACCTAATTGATCATGCACAGATCACGTGGATCATCATGCACTGATCACGTGACCGATCATGCACTAATCACGTGACTGATCCTGCACTGATCACGTGGTAATCATGCACTGATAACGTGGCTGATCATACACTGATCACGTGCCTGGTCATGCACAGATCAGTGACTACTCATGAACTTATCACGTGGCTATTATGCACTGATGACGTGGGTATCACGCACTGATCACGTGGGTAATCATACACCTATCACGTGACTGATCATGCACTGATCACTTGGCTCTCATGCACTGATCATGTGGCTGATCATACAGTGCTTACCTAACTGATCATGCACTGATCACGTGGCTATCATGTACTGATCACGGGGCTGATCATGCAATGATCACGTAGCTAC